>NW_026556238.1:0-39356 GCF_029017545.1 Prosopis cineraria | reverse complement strand
TTCCTTTCTTTACTTTGTCGAGGTGGGCCTCTTATCGGCCTTCTTGCTTCTTCGACTGGGCCAGTCGGCAGTTGGCTCCTCTAGAGTGGAGTCTCAACGTTCCAGCTTCCGCAGCAGCATCTGCCATCTGCAGTGACATCTACCTTAGAAGGTTTCTTTTCCCCGCCTTTCTTTTCCAAAATATTTATCATCTTAATCATATTATGGTCATCCCAGTGACTTCAACTAAGTTCATGTTTCTCCTTTAATAGCTTCTCTTTTCTGTCTGAATTTCTGTTGACTTTATCTGTCTTGAAAATTTGGTTTGTTTCTCGTTCCTGTATAAATTTTTTGTTCTTCTGGATGTAGCTATTTGAATATTATATATCTTGATTTGTAGTGTTTGTTATACGCAGTTTAATTTGGCAAGTGTTTGTTATTTTCTGATAAGAGTAGCATGAACTGCGTCGCAAAAAAGGGGGGGTGAATTGACTGACACTGTTTACAAAAAAAACAGCTGTTATTCTCCTCGTAGCTTTGCCTACGAGGATTAAACAGGTGTAAAATGACTTTAGCGGGGTGGAAAAACATAAATCGACTGTAAAACAGAAGGGACGAATGGCGGAATATGAGGAAATTAATATCCAGAGCTGATGGTGTAGGATTCTTCTAATTTTTCTCTAATTTCCAGGTTAGTATCAATTAGTACTCTTTCCCATAAAATATGTAAAGCATTTGTTGAGGGGTTGAATGTTCAAGAATATAAAGTATTTTTAGTCTTTCAAGGTGTAATTGTTACTTTTTTTTTTTAAGTACCCCTATTGATAGTGATTTTATATTTATTGTAGGGTATTTAATAGGGATAGATATGGAAAGATAAGGTTAGTTTGAAAATAACTACTTTATTGAGGGGTGAAATTCGATTAAAAATGTATTACATTTTTAAACGGAGGAGTATAGTGTAAGGACCCTGTAGAGTTCTTGATCACTATAAGAAATGACATTGGATCAGTCCTGCTTTTCCTTGGACTATCAATTGCTTGAATAACGGCATATTCGAATGGGGGCAGAGAATAGTTCTTTGTCTCTTTGTACACCTATCCATCTATCTGTTTGTGTTTATTTATATGTTATTATCGGAGTGCGGAGAACAGTTTGTAAAAAACTTATTAATTGCTACAAAGTTACCCCCCTTTCATGGTTTCTTGACCTTTGATTTTGCTCATCTAACTTTCTGATTCTCCTTTCTGGCAGGGTTTCTCTTCATTATGAGCTCCAAGCATCTGTGGATAGCTTTCTGTTTATGGGCTTTAACATGCTCACTTCTTCCTTCTTTCTCTTCTGGGATTTTAAGAACTAGTTTGAAGAAGAGACCTCTTGACCTTCAAAGCATTCGAGCTGCCAGAGCTGCAAGGGAAGCACTGAGACCAGGAAGACCAGTGAAGGATTCATACCAGTATATCAGTAATTCACATGATGAAGATATACTACCTCTGAAAAATTATATGGATGCACAATATTTTGGAGAGATTGGAATAGGCACACCCGCGCAGACCTTCACTGTCATATTTGATACTGGTAGTTCCAACCTTTGGGTTCCTTCATCATGGTGCTATTTCTCAGTAAGTTCATGTCCATCCTGGTATTAGTATCCATAATCCATAACTATATCATGTGAGTATTTCATTAACCAATAATATTCATGTGCAGATTGCTTGTTATGTCCATTCTTGGTACAAGTCCAGCAAATCCAGTACATACACTGAGAATGGTAACGTTACTGTATTAATGCCAGTTTCTCATAACTGGTGTTACTGATTATGCTAGATATTATTATGGAAGCAGTAAGTTGGCATTGTACATGGCCTTTGAGAAGAAGTTTGAAATTTTAAACCATTCATATTAACTTGTCACTCAGGAACATCATGTGAAATACAATATGGGTCTGGATCATTATCTGGTTTTTTCAGTCAAGATGACGTTAAAGTTGGTGATGTGGTTGTAAAGCATCAAGTGAGCACTTTCTTTATAAGTTTCCACTTGAAAATATAATTTATTATGCTCAGAATCTGTGGCAATACTTAGGCTTGGGTTTCAGCAAGGCTCGCATGTTAACCTGTTCGATGCAGGATTTCATTGAGGCTACTCGAGAGAAAAGTCTTTCCTTTGCATTCGCCAAGTTTGATGGGATACTTGGACTTGGGTTTCAGGAAATCTCAGTTGAGAAAGCAGTACCAGTTTGGTATAGTTCAGCTTGTTTTTTGGTTTTTCCTTTGCATCTAATTTTCTTGGTATTGTTAAAGCATGATTTTTTTACTAGTACCTTTGGGTTAGTTTCCTGAATTTACCGGTCCCCTATCAAATCATAGGTACAATATGGTGGATCAAGATCTTGTTGGCGAGAAGGTGTTCTCTTTTTGGCTCAATGTGGATCCGGAGGCAGAAGAGGGTGGTGAAATTATATTTGGAGGAATTGACCGTAATCATTTCAAAGGAAAACATACTTATGTCCCAATTACTAGAAAAGGTTACTGGCAGGTAAGCAAATGCAAAACTATAGTCTGTTTGACCAGGAATTCCATTTAAACTGTAAAAAGGAAAAATCCAGAAAATTTGAACACGAATTTGTGGTCTTTTCAGATTGAAATAGGAGATTTTCTCATTGGAGGTTTATCAACAGGTAAAGACATTTTTTATTTTTCAACCAGACGAAATTTTTGTATGGAATCATATGATGCAAAGAAAAGTATGAGATTTTATTTTCCCCAGACCTTAATTGAAGAAGAAAATTAGTGAAATCTTATTTGATTGAGAACTTGTATTCCTTTGCTACAATTTTTGTTTGTCACCATTCTCCTTGATTACAATGACCATATATTATAATCCTTAAGGTGTTTGCGAGGGTGGATGTGCTGCTATTGTGGATTCAGGAACATCTTTGCTTGCTGGTCCAACCGTATGTGTTTTCGCCTCTCTGAAAATTTTCTGCTTATAGCTTTTCTTTCATAATTTTGTCAACTACTTTTCAATTTCAGTCGGTCGTGGCTGAAATCAACCATGCCATTGGAGCTGAAGGAGTTGTGAGTTCAGAATGTAAGGAAATAGTTTCTCAATATGGAGACAGGATATGGGATCTATTAGTATCAGGGGTATGCCCTTCCACCCTTCATTCAAAGTTTGTGTTTGTGCGTTCTTCTAGCTGTGACATTCTGGTTCATCGTCTGCTTCTTCAACCTAAATGCAGTTGATCTTAATTTGCAGGTGGAGCCCGATGAAGTATGTTCACAAATTAGTTTATGCTCTGCATATAGGGATCAATCTAAGAGGTTGGAATTTTCTTATAGGCTTTATATTTCATCGTCTTTTTGGCTGCCTTGCTACTTGTTTGAATGTCAGAGTTTTCCATTGTCAGAATAGGCACATATAGGGGGAAAAGTAGCTTTCTGCAGAAGTATTTGTCATGAAACGTCCATTACCAAATCAATAGAAATAGAGAGACTGACTTCAGTTTCTTATTCTACAATCAAATCGTCTCTTACACAGACTTCTAAATTGTTCATGCTCCCACTACTACTCTGCACTGCAGCAATGGGATCAAAATGGTGACTGAAACAATAGTCAGAGATGTTGTGTCAGCTAGAGATGATAATATGTGCTCTCTGTGTGAGATGGCTGTCGTTTGGATACAGAATCAACTAAAACGGAAGGTAACCAAGGAAAAAGTAATCCACTACATAAACCAGGTGATATTTTTAAACCAACCTCTCTAGAGGCCCCAGCTGCATTATAGCTTTAGGCGGTCTAGTGACTGAGTTCTGCCTTTGGTCATTGACAGTTATGTGAAAGACTGCCAAGTCCTGGTGGAGAATCCACGACAAGTTGTGAAAGTATTTCTCAGATGCCGAACATCACAATTACCATCGGAGATAAACCTTTCAGCCTCACTCCACAGCAGGTTTGCTTTGAACTTTGATAAAGTTATCTTCGTCTCTATATTTCCTTTGTGACCGTTTAGCAAATAATACTAGTTGCCTTACATTTACCCCAAACGAGTGAAACCATGCTGCATCGTTGTGGGGAACAACTATATGTTTCATTCACCCCAAAAAACAAATCTGGAAACTTTTGGCTTGAGTCCAGGGCAAGATTTCATGTGGTCATGTGTCTGCACAATTACATTCGAGTTATTTATATGCCTTGTTATTTGTTTGGTTAATTATCAGTGAATATAATATATGTAATGAGAGTGCTTTGCTGTTTTAACAGTATATTCTGAAAACTGGAGAAGGCGATGCAGCAGTCTGCCTCAGTGGGTTTACAGCTTTTGATATCCCACCTCCTCAGGGCCCTCTCTGGTATTTTACATTGGTTAAAATTATGCCTATTGCATTCACAAGCTTGCATGTAGTGAATATCATGTGTTTTCTGAAGCAACCGTATACGTGTGTTTGTGTGGGGATGCATGCAGGATCCTTGGCGATGTTTTTATGAGGGTATATCATACGGTGTTTGACTACGGCAATCTCCAAGTGGGTTTTGCTGAAGCTGCCTAAAGGGTCCTCTGGAGAATCACATGCAGTCTTCACAAACTCCCTTTAACTTAGATAAAAAGTTTATGGTATTGCTGATAGTGATAGAACTTGCATAATTAGTTTAAGATCATCTGCTTACGTTCCATATGTTAATGTTACAAATGCTACTGTTTAACAGACGCTCCCTGAGGTTTGAGTAAGTTTAGCACTTTGGAAGGGCTGATATTAAGCGTTATTTATTGTTAGCAGTGATAATTAAATGCAGCAGGAATTGTAAAGGCTACATGAAGCATATTCCTGGGTCTTTTACAGTCACTTATTTTTGTATGTGATTAAAGTAAGACGTTCAAGAAAATTATTTATAATGTATTTTTTATGTTAAAATATCAAAATCTTTATTATTTTTAATATTACAGCCGTTAAATTTTACGAATTTATTATTAAATTTTAAGAAAATAATATTTCATAAACATAGTAATCGTTAAATAGATTGAAATGAACTTAAGATGACTTGAGAGCTTGAATTTTTTTTTGTTTGAATATAATTTATTCATTTTTTTAACTTACATCTTAAAACGTGATATATATACTTGTTTTACAGTCAAGTATACACATTTTTTATTTATTTATTATACAAAGTAGAATGAATGGTGATGATATGATTTGGTATAAATTTTATTTTTTATCGATATTAATTTGGTATAAAATTGTCTTGAAGTAGTGGTCAGCTAAAAAAAACCTATTCGAAGGGCCAACATGAGATTCAAGCAACGTTGGATTGCGTGAGAGTTTTGAATACTGGAGTTTGAATTCGTTAGATTTAGTCTTTGATTATAGAATCTACTCCTCATGGATTTGGTCATCGCTCATCAGTTTGTTTTTTTAAAATCGATGCTATCAAAAAACAAAATTGTAAACAACAGCCAGTTCGACCAGGAAATTTTAAATTTACATTTTAAAATTAACCACAGACTTCCGGGGACAAAAAAAACAATGACAGGTGAATTAATGAGAGTTAGGCTCTCGACAAAATTTTTTATAAAATAAATTATAAATATTAATTTAAATAATTATAAATAAAATTTTTTGTTATAATCTAAAAATTATATTTGATATCTAAATACTTATTTATAATTAAAACTTTTGAATTTGTAATAATTTAAATTGATATTTTAACTTTCTTTTTAAACAAAAATTTGTCGAGGGACTTAACTGATATTAATTCAGTATTTAAAATTTAATTGTCATTCTTCTAAAAAAAAATCATTCCTGTACAAGTGGATGCAAATATTTGTGTACAAGGACATAATCTATATAATACTTCATATAGATTATAAAAAATTTATAATTTATGCTTCCAATCTTAAGTAAATTGTTCAAAAATCCATGTCGAACGACATCAATGACATCGTTTACATGCACAAAGTCAAAGTTAGAAAAAGCCTAGTAGCCTGGGATATTTTTCTAGTCCTATCATGTCTCGTAGTGCTTTGTTTTACTTTGTAGAAGTGGGGCTTTCTACAGGCCTTTCCCTTCTCCTATTGATACGTACGTATTGTAATGTTTGGTGTTTGGAGAAAAATGACATTTTAGATCCTAAAATATTATTTAATGACAGATTTTAAAAAATTTACTGAAAAAATGAGTAGCAAATATTTGTTCAAGATAATTATAAATAAAAATATTTTAATTACAAAATATTCAATTTGTAACTATAATTCTTAAATTGTAATTGTCTCCTTCTATATTTCCAACTCAATTTTTAATAATTTTTTGCGAAACTTAAACATTGTTAAATTGATTTTTTTAGGACGTAAATGTCATTCTTTGTTTGTTTGACTAAGCCAAAGTCCACTGCATTAACTTTTCCAGCGTCTATAGTGACATCTCCCCAAGAAAGGTTCTATTTTCTCCCCTGAATCTTTATCATCTTTGTCACATGATTATGATCATCACAGTTCATACTGACTTTAACCAAGTTTGATATCATCTTCCCCCAAGAAAGGTTCCATGTTTCTCCTTTAATACCATCACTTTCCTGCCTCAAACTCTGTTGATTTTGTTTTTCTTGAAAATTTGGTTTGTTTCACGTTCCTGTATAAATTTCTTCTTATTCTTATTCTTCTTGTGGATGCACCTATACGAATATTTATGGCTATAGGTTTCTATCGTTTCTGTTGATTTTTAAAAAACGTTTGGTAGATTAATTTGATAAGATTAGAATAAACTGCATCATTTGGAGGGGGAAAAAAAGGAGTGTGGAATGAACTGACACTGTTTAGAACAGCAGCTACTGATCTCCGTGTAATTTTGCATGCATGGATTAAAAAAGTTTTAACATAGCTTACTTGGGGGAGAAAAACATAAATCAACTAGAAAGAAGGGGTATGAGGAAATCAGTATCCAGAGCTGCTGAACTAGGATCTCTTTAATTTATCCCTAACCTAATATATGTTAATATTGATTACTGTAGTGTAAGGATCCTGTAGAGTTCTTGATCACCATAACAAATGACTTCGAATCAATCCTTCACCCCTCATTCATGGTTGTTTTGCTTGTCTTCTGATTTTGCTCATCGAACTTTCTGATTCTCCTTTCTGGCAGGGTTTCTCTTCATTATGAGCTCCAAGCATCTGTGGACAGCTTTTTGTTTATTGGCTTTAACATGCTCACTTCTTCCTTCTTTCTCGTCTGGGATTCTAAGAATTGGTTTAAAGAAGAGACCTCTTGACCTTCAAAGAATTCGGGCTGCAAGAGCTGCAAGGGAAGAACTGAGGCTCGGAAGACCGGTGAAGGATTTGTATCAGTTTATTAGTAACTCACATGATGAAGATATACTACCTCTGAAGAATTATGTGGATGTGATATATTATGGAGAGATTGGAATAGGCACACCCCCCCAGACCTTCACTGTCATATTTGATACTGGTAGTTCCAACCTTTGGGTTCCTTCATCATGGTGCTATTTATCAGTAAGTTCATATCCCACTTGATATCCATAACCATATCCATATGAGTCTTTCATTAACCAATAAAATTCATGTGCAGATTGCCTGTTATGTCCATTCTTGGTACAAGTCTAGCAAATCCAGTACATACACTAAGAATGGTAACGTTATTGTATTCATGCCAGTTTATCATAATTAGTGCCAGCCATCATGCTAGATCAGATTTAATAGTGGAAGCAGTAAGGTAGCATCGTGCATGCCAAATAATAAAAGGTTTGAAGTTTCGAACCATTCATGTTAACTTGTCAATCAGGAACATCATGTGAAATACAATATGGGACAGGATCAATATTTGGATTTTTCAGTCAAGACAACGTTGAAGTTGGTGATGTGGTCGTAAAGCATCAAGTGAGTACTTTATTTATAACTCACTTGAAAAAGGACTGTATAGGTTGTTCTGACCACAATCTGCGGCAATACATGGACTTGGTTTTCACCGAGGCTATCATGTTAACCTGCTGAATGCAGGATTTCATCGAGGCTACTCGAGAGGAAAGTCTTTCCTTTGCACTCCTTGAGTTTGATGGGATATTTGGACTTGGGTTTCAGGAAATCTCAGTTGAGCAAGCAGTGCCAGTTTGGTATGCTTCAGCTTGTATTTTGGTTTTTCCTTTGCATCTGATTTTTCCTTGAAATTACTGATCCATTTTCAAATCACAGGTACAATATGGTGAAGCAAGATCTTGTTGGCGAGAAGGTGTTCTCTTTTTGGCTCAATGTGGATCCGGAGGTAGAAGAGGGTGGTGAAGTTGTATTTGGCGGTGTTGATCCAAATCATTTCAAAGGAAAACATACTTATGTTCCAGTTACTAGAAAAGGTTATTGGCAGGTAGGCAAATGCAAAACTAGATTCACTTTGACCAGGAATTCTATTCAATTTGTGAAAAAGAAAAATTCAAAAAATTTGAACACGAATCTATTGCTTTTCCAGATTGAAATAAGAGATTTTCTCATTGGAGGTCTTTCGACAGGTAAAGACATTGTTTATTTTTCAACTGCAAGAAATTTTTGCATAGGGGATTAACAAAGAAATCTTAAAAGGTTTGAAATCATATGGTATGAAGAAAAGCATGGGATTTTATTTTTCCCATACCAACTTCTTTTGTTTAATATCATATGTTATTGGAAAAATTACATTCAAGTCCTATGTAAGGAAATTTATTACGAAGAGGTCCTATAAAATTTACAAAATAATCCCAAGTCTCAAATCCTGTGCATTTATAACTTGTTTAAGGCCATAGACAAGTTATAAATGATCATTGCCCCATTATCAATGCCTTTAATCAAGTTGCAAGTACCTAAGATTTGAGACTTAAGAGTATTTTATAAATTTTATGAGATTTTTTAATAATAAATTTTTTTATGTGAAACTTAAATGTAATTTTTCTTATTTTATTTTCTCTTAGAAAACTCGTATTTCTTTACAACTAGTTTTGTTTGTCACCATTAGCTTTGATAACAATGACCATAATTTATAATTCCTAAGGTGTGTGCGAGGGTGGATGTGCTGCAATTGTGGATTCAGGAGCATCTTTGCTTGCTGGTCCAACCGTATGTGCTTTCATCTCTCTGAAAATGTTTTGCTTCTAGCTTCTCTCTCGGTAGTTAACTGCTTATCAATTTCAGTCAGTTGTGGCTGAAATCAACCATGCCATTGGAGCTGAAGGAATTTTTAGTTCAGAATGTAAGGAATTAGCTTCTCAATTTGCAGACAAGATATGGGATCTACTTGTCTCAGGGGTATGCCCTTCCACCCTCATTTGAAGATTCTGTCCACGCCTTCTTCAAGCTGTGACATTTTGCTTCTTGGACCCTAAATTCTTTTGATCTTAATTTGCAGGTGGACCCTGATGAAGTATGTTCCCATCTTAGTTTATGCTCTACGTATGGGGATCGATCTAAGAGGTTAGGAATTTTTTTTAATTAGCTTTATATTACATCATCTTACATTTTGATTTCTTGTCAAAGTTATCCATTCTCAGACTGGTCACATATAGAAAAAAGATATAATTTTCTGCAAAAGTATTTGTCGTGGAACTTCCATTACTGAATCAATAGAAACGGTGAGACTAGCTTGAGTTTCTTACTCTACAAAATTTACTAATGTTCTATTCTAGCAGCACTGGGATTGAGATGGTGACTGAAACAACAGAAAGAGAGGGGCTGTCAGCTAGAGACAATAACACGTGTTCTTTGTGTGAGATGGCTGTCGTTTGGATCCAGAATCAACTAAAACGAAAGGCAGTCAAGGAAAAAGTAATCAACTACATAAATCAGGTGATCTTTTTTTACAATCAACCTCTCTAGAAGCCCGAGCTGCATTATAGCTTTAGGCTGTCAAGTGACTGAGTATTGCCTTTGGTCACTGACAGTTATGTGAAAGATTGCCAAGTCCTAGTGGAGAATCCACAGTAAGTTGTGAGAGTATTTCTCAGATGCCGAACATCTCACTAACAATCGGAGATGAACTTTTCAACCTCACTCCACAGCAGGTTTGTTTTGAACTTTGATCAATTCATGTTTGTTTCATCATGTTTCCTGTGTGACGTGTGAAATCAGGCTGCATCGTTGCGGGAGACAACTGTATGTTTCATGCAGTGGTCCGTACTCTATAGTAGGAAATGTGTCCCGAGGAAGAACATTAGGCTTCCAAGTCCAGAGCAAGATGTCATGTGAAACCTTGTTATTTCATTTGTTAATTTTCAAGGCATATAATGTATGTAGTGAAAAATGCTTCGCTGTTTTTACAGTATATTCTGAGAAGTGGACAAGGCGTTGCGGCAATCTGCCTCAGTGGGTTTGCATCTTTTGATATTCCCCCTCCTTATGGTCCTCTCTGGTACGCTACCTTCATTTATATCAAGGCTACTTGTACTTACAGTTCTAATATGCAAGTGTCCTAGGGCAGAACAACCTTGCATGTAACGAACTACAAATATACACGCGCACACCTGTTCGTTTAAGGTATGCGTACCTTTTTCTGAAGCAACCTTGTCTGAACACAGGATCCTTGGCGATGTTTTCATGAGGGCTTATCATACTATCTTTGATTATGGGAACCTGCAAGTGGGCTTTGCAAAAGCTGTCTAGAGCAACTTTCGTTCAAGGCAGACAAACTCCCGTGAGTTTTAATTAAAAAAAGAAAATGTTATTACTGGTAGAAATTGCGTAATTAGTTTAAGATCTATTTATACAAGTTGTTGTGTTACTTTCTTTTATATATTAATCTGTACTGGAGGGTGGTTGAATGCTTGCACAAACCCATCAGAGTGGCGATTAAGAATCAATCCGAAAAATATTGAGAATCGAAGGGAATAATATTGCAAAAAAAAAATAAAAAGCAATGAATTATTTCAAAATTTTAATTGTATTGAAATATATGAAAAATATTAAAGAATAAAAAAATTTGAAACAAGTCATCAATGAAATATGTGACGAGTTTAAAATTTAAAAAATGTTACATGATACAATGCCTGGCCTTTTTTTGTGTTAGGATAATGATGCCGTGTGTTGTTGGTCAAAGACGAAAAAGCCCCGGTGGAAACGAGAGTGTGTGTCAGTGAGAGGCTTCCAACCCGTGGAATCAAAATTGAAACTCATGACGATCACTAATTCGACACAAACAATTTTTCCCATCAGATTTAATCACAGGCTCACAACGTCACCAAATCATAGAATCCCAAGATGAGATCTAACAGGATCATAATGGTTCAAACTTGACAGTCGCATAAATACGCATCAAACAACTCACGATTAATGATACAAGGCTGAATCACAGCTGCAAGAAAATTTTCCATTATTCTTCATCCGCATCGGTATTGAATATAGAAGATATGGCCACTTTTTGCTTCTTTGCAGCACCGCCGAATGAGTTCTGCAAGAAATGAGGAAGAAACTAGCACTTAGCATGGTAACATCAAATGAATTAGCAAGGCTGAAATTGTTTTGACCGGAACGTAACAAGGCTACAAGCATTGACTGTATAATTAATCAGTTCCATGAATATCTACGTCAGCATCAGGACAGAAGTCAACTGTGACTGAAAGCCATCCCAAAGCAGTCACCCAGATGCATTTGGGCATGGCAAAAAAACTATGCATTCATCCATAGTTCACTCTGGCATACCTTGGAAGCACTTCCCTTGGAGGAAAACCCAAACTTCAAAGTCTTCCGCTGATCCTGATCTGCAAGTGCAGTAGCAGTTCTAGATTCGGAGGAAACTGGAGCAGATCCAGATTCTTCGTGTTGCTGTTGAAGCTGTTGCTGCTTTTGAGCATCAGCCCTGGTTAATATTAAAGGATCCAAGAAAAGACAAGATGACGTCAAAAGGTGGCCAAGATCATAACAATATTTCTCTAGCCAACTATCCACAACAGCCACGATAAGGGAAATATATTTTAGAAAAACATAACTTTAGATTTTTGCATTTTGCTATATGTCCCTGCACTTTTTTCTTTTCCCAATGTTCTAGGTCCTTATACTTTTATTTTTCAATGTGGAGCTAATACCCGAAAACAAAAGTATACGGATCTAGAACACCTAAAAAAA
This sequence comes from Prosopis cineraria, assembly GCF_029017545.1. Lineage (NCBI taxonomy): Eukaryota > Viridiplantae > Streptophyta > Magnoliopsida > Fabales > Fabaceae > Prosopis > Prosopis cineraria. Next base: position 27,289 of record NW_026556238.1, on the reverse strand, counting down.
AGTACAGAGACCTATAATAAAACGCAAGCAAGATGCAAGGATTCAAAATTATATTGTAACAAAGACCAAACAAGATTAGAGGTGCATAAGCACGAGGATACATTTGGGCAAACTTAGCCATTTCTCTCTCTTGACGCTGCTGTTCTCTTTTTTGCCGATCATCACGGCTACTACTTCCATGCATGTCCTTCATTTCTTTGAAACGCTGTAATTATCATTAAGGATGTTTAGAAGGATGAAAAAGGAGCCTTGATGTAAAGTCACCCAGTCAGTCAAATCATCTACCTTTCTGTGATTGTGATCGTATGAGCTCAAGTGAGCTTCAAATTCCATGGCCAATTTGTATTGCTTGTTGCAGAGATCACAAAAAAACACCTTCCGAATTTCTTTGACTTCAGTTTGAATTTTTTGCTCACGTTCTGCCAAAACCTGGATTTTCATAATGCGCACGAGACAGGCAGAAGAAGCCACCAGGTAATAAAAACTGCAGGAAATTCTCAAGACCTTCCAAAGTTGATGGTTCCCTAAGACACACCAATCCCATCAAAAGACATGCATATGTGCTATATGCTGCCTTCTGCTATTAGGTGGAGGTTCCAGAAAATGGAAAACATCAACCTCAATACTACTTCATGATTTTAGAATTTAAGGCAACTGCTAAAAATTTCTTAATCATACCTCTCGCTTCCTCATATTTTCTTCTGTCTCCTCCAGCTCGATATCAAGTTTCTTTCGCTGGACGTTTTCTTCAGCAGTGAAAAAATCATCTTCTTCTTGTTTACCCACACCCAATCTGGGATCTCTAATACCAGATTTTATTGGCTCAATAATTCCTGCACATAAATCCAGAGGCACAAGATGAAAACGTGGTTAAAGAATTTGAAATCGAGGAGAACATCCATCAATTTCATACTTCAGGCAAAACATTCTGCATTCAAGAAAATACAAAATTGTAGTACAGGAAAGAAAGAAAGAAAGAACTATTTCACAAAAGGTTCAGTTATAGAAAGATCAAAGCCCAGAGACAGGTAATTAAATATTTAGGGCCTTAAGAGAGAAGGTGCCCATACTTTAAAAACAAGTATAATTGGAGAGAATTATAGAGGCTGTTTAAAACTGTTTTTATTTTATTGTTCTGAGAACTAGTGTTTTGTAAAACATATTCTGAGAATAAAAAAATAATGAAAATAGAGGTTTTTTTTTTCATTTTTCCTTGTTTTCCAAAACAATAATCCCAAAACACTTGAAAGTTGATTCCATTTTTCTGCTCTCGAGAACAATATATATATATATATATATTTTTGTTCTCTAAAACACTTTTTAAAAACACGTTACCAAACAAATTTTTTGTTCTTTTGTTGAGAATAGAAAACTGTTCTTAGAACAGATTGCCAAACAAGCCCTATAGTTTTTCTTGCATTGATCTTGAAGGCCCGTGCCTTGCTAAGCCAGAACCTCATTGCCTTTCCAGTTCCACACAGTGAGATTACTAAAATTGCATAATCCAAAAAATTCCGGCCACACCTTATTCCTATTGGCCACCTGGAATGGCCACCCTCAAGACACTAATCAGATGATGTGAATGGTTATATGCCAAGTATTACAGGTTTGAACGGGTTTATTTAAAAAAAACGAAAGCACTGGAGGATGTTTCTCAAAGGGCTAGATTTGAAAGGGGTTACAAGCAACCAACAACATCAACAAATACTATGTGGAAGCTCGACAAGATTGCTTCTTTTCTAATACAATTACAAACCTTGCTCGTTCTTCCCCAAACCCTTTCCTTTCCATCCCATCTTTTGAAGTAGCTTAAATCCAATATTAGACGATGTTAACTGCGTATCCAAAGATGCCTGTTCAACATTGTCCAGATCAACATTTTCTGTTGGCCTGTGATTGATAGGCAACCGAAAATCCTCTGCCCAATCCTCGATAAAGGATTCCTGAAATGCCAATAAAAAATAACTCAGCATGTACAATCAACTATTAAAAGCAAGAAGTAATATTAATTAATTATCTAGTGGCATTAACTCGTAAATAAGAGGAAAGCCACATAAGTACTGCAATCAATTTAAGTCTAATTACCTTCCCCTTTCTGATTTGGCTCCTATCAATGGTACCAGTTTCCCGCCCACCACTGGTCCATGGATAATCCATTGAACCTATACAGATCATAAGAAGCAAGCACATGACCAAAAACCTTGTTCATGTTTCGAAGTAACAGTGGGTGGAATAATTATCATCATAGAGCCGAAAGAAATTAAGAGAAAAACAAAGAACGCTCCAAATGATATTGTATTAGATTCTTCAAGTCAGTCAAATATAATGGTCACTTCGCTATTCTAGAAGTTTAAGTATATGAACATCATAAGCAGCATCAACCATATAAAACCGCGATAAACATTGATACTAAGGGATTTAATATTGCCGGCCTTTTCTTTCTTTCTTTTTCTTTGCTTTTTTTTTTTGGGGGGGGGGGGTTAGATACAGTAGAGTATATTAGACCCAGCACACCAAGCAACTAAAGCGATCCATAATCCCAGGATCCTTCACAGTGCAAGAGGCACTTAAACATCTTGAAACTCCAATAACAGAATATAAACCAATCAGCCTAAATCAAAAAGAGAAAATATTCAATTTTACAAACACAGAACAGGATATTGAGAGGTGGCAAAGAACAGGATGTGATTCCAAAAACCCTACCTAGCTTTGACGCCCCTGCTGTTATCACCGCCGAGGGTGAAATAGAATTGGAGTGTTAGGGTATAATTCCGGGGTAGAATGGACTGATTAACAACAGTTCTTCAGGCAAATCAACGTTGTCCGGATGTTGTGCCCCCGTCTAATTCTTTTTCGTCCGGTCCAGCGGGAGCAGGCGGATGGGGATTGACAACTGGAATGAAACTTGAAATGAAAGAATGGTCCGGGGGGCCATCCAGAATTGGGCTACTTTTTGGCCCATTGAAAACTCTAGTTGGCCAATATCCCATGAGAAAAGGCCCAAATGACTTTTTTGTTGGTCAAGTGGATCTAGCTGTGTGGATCATTTCAGATGTTAATCTTTCATTCTTATAGTTTAAGCGCATGAGGAAATGGAATTCAACTTCTAAGGTTTATTTAAAAACATGTTAAATATTATGTTTGACAATGTATAAATTGAAATAGAATGATAATGATAAAAAATACGAAATGATAATTACTTAATTAATGTCCCTGCTTTTTTCAGGCCCAAAAAAAAATGTTACTATGTTTGATATGCAAAATGTTCTTTTTAGAAAATGAAAATGAATGAAAAGGGTGGAGCTAAATTTGTGGATTTGGTTCGGTAATGCTTCTAGCCATAAATCTATTTTGCGTTCGTAATATCAAAATTAAAAGAGGATTATTGCTTATCAGCCATTCAAATCAATCTAGATGATTAAAAGCGGAGGGATGTGCCCAAATCAATAAAGATATAGGGTTTAAGTCATCAAAAATATATTTTTACTATTTTAATTTTATATAAAATTTTAACTTAATCTTTTAATTTTATAAAATATCTTTTTAATCCCCTCATTCTAATATCATTAGCTTCAAATGATTATTTTTTGTGTCAACCATTGTTATTTAAAAAAATTAAACTAAATATATCAACTTTTAAAAATGTTTTGTTTTAAAATTTTAATGTAAATAGTACAAAAAAATATCTCTCTCAACCTAATAAATATTTTCTTTGATTTTATTTGTAAAACATCTTTTAGAATTAATTTTAGTTCAGGAGGAGTATATAAGATTGAGGGAGTAACTTTCCTTTTGGGATTCCAATATTTTTGAAGTTTTTCCCCCCTCTTTGCCAGAGAATATTTTTAAAGTTTATAGTTCCAAGATCCTTAAAATTTTGATACATTAGATAAAGAAGAAAAGAAAAAGAATAAATTACTGCTTTGAAAACAACCTTTATATCGAAACCTCGATACCCTTCTCCAGCGGTGCAAGTAACTTTTTTTTTTTTTCTTTTTCGCGTTCACCTTGTTCACTTCCTTAAAAATATCGAGTTCGATTATTTCTTCAAAGTTTCTTACCACAAGATTTTTATAAGATCTGGAGAAAAATAAATAGAAAAAATTTAATTCTACGACGCCGTTATATTTAATTTCGCCAACATTTTTTGAAACTTTATAATAACTAAAAAAAGCCTGAACAATAACCTCACAAAAGGAACTGGTAGATTTTTTAGGAGACTAATAATTGCAGTAACGGTATAATGGTGTAAATAATTCAAAATTTCATCCCACTACAGCTGTAGGAAATTCCCGAGGTATATTTTCTTTTCCCAAATCTGGCGAGGCAGAGAAAATTCGAGGCAAGAAAAATAGCGAAGTTTCCATTAAGTGTGTTGTTTTCTCGATGGTGGAAGACTAAAGAGTCGAGAATATGTACATATCACAGAGATGTAACCATCTTTGAAAGGAGAAGTTTCAGTTCTGAGACATAAATTGCTTTCATAGGATCCTGTGAGCAGCATTATTGGCTTGTATAGCAGATATAATTAAACACAAAAACATGACAGCTACTTCTTTCATCTGATCATGCAGAATTATTGGCCAAACTATACGACCACTTTTACGCAAGCATTTCGACGACATTATTCTGGAAGACTGGAACTGACCGAAGCGTGAGGTTTAAGTAATTAGCGTATGAAAATATATGCAGTATATATATTCTTCTGTTGAATGGATATGCAGCTTTTAAAAAGCTTAAATTTAATTAAATATGATTACAGCTGGGAAATATCATCTCACCGTCGTAAATATCAGTGCTTAATGCAAAGAAGGAAGGAATAAGATATGGAGATCCGTGTCTAAGTCCCTAAGAGCACAATATTAAGTTGGGTGTGCCAAACTGTGGCCCTTCTTCATTACAAATTAATTAATAACACTAAATTAATTTCGGGACATTTATAAGATTCCCGAAAAGCTTGACACAGCTAAAGCAATACCCTCGTCCCATATCACACAGCTAAAGCAATACCCTCGTCCCATATCCCATGTTCACTTGTGATTGATCCTCCATGATCTTCGTACGAAGATCCAACAAGTGGCGTGCTTCAAGCCTTTGTCTTGCAGGCTTGCAGCTGGTAGGTAGGAACCCGTTGATCAATCATCAATCAACAGGACCTTCTACGGCTACCTTACAACAAAAAGAGGAATATATATATATATATATATCAACTTTAAATTTGCTTTAAATAGCCCAAAAAACTCGGAAACTTTTCCTATTTCCTGATATGCACCTGCTTGAATACTTTAAAGCATAAAAAGGTAAAAGTACTAAAAAAATAATCTATCAAGGACACTCAATATTATAAAGTGAAAAAAATGATATATATATATATATATACATAACATTACGTGAATGGGTGCAAAAGTAATCAATTTATTAACTTTGTCCTAACGCATGTTGATTATGCATGTCACGTATCAGGCTTTACTTGCGTGGACTAATAAAGAGAAAAAAAATATCCACGAAATCATCGATTGGGAGCAAAAATATTTATAACGTTATCAGAATTGGTACAAAAATGACTAATTCATCAAATTTGTTAAATGTTAACTATTTAGATGACGTTTAAGAAAAAGTTGATGATTTTTTTATTAATGTAGATAAAAAAATATTTCTATATGAATTTTTATAGAGGTTAATTGATCATCATATAAGTACCTATAATGTTACTTTAGTAGGTGCAATGGTAACCAATTCGTCAAAGTCTATGCTACTTGATTTTTTTCCACCATCACGTATCCCATCCCCTTTCTCCCTCCCTCTTTACTCATTTTTCTTGTCTGCAAAATTGAGATTTAATATAATGAGATAGATTGTACATAATTGAAGATCAAGATTTAGCATACCTTTTACACCACTTTACTTTAAAAATATTGTCACAGCTTTAAGCAATTTTTATTTGTGATAGGTTCAAAGTTTTTAAATAGTTTCACCACTACTGTAAAAAAACGAGTGATTTTATTTGATACTTGATCAAAATGATGTTTTATCACATGATACTCATATGATGACTGATTAACCTTCAAAGAATTTCATCTAGGAACATTTTTTATCCATGTCAGCAAAACATGATCAACTTTTACTTAGGTGCTAGCTAAACAATCAATATTTAAGAGATTTGATAGGTTTGTCACGTTTGCACCAACTCTGATAACGTTATAAGTATTTTCACTCCTGGTCGGCAATTTCATGGGTATTTTTGTCTCTTTATAAACTCACATTAGCAAAGACTGACAATACCATGCATAGTCAGCATTTAGTGATAAAAGTTAACGGCTTTAAAAAAAAGTTAACAATTTAATCACTTTTGCACCCACTCATGTAACATTGTGGATATTTATACCCCTTTTTCTCACTTTATAATATTGGGTGTCTCTGGCTAATTACTTTATAAGTATTTTTACTCCTTTACCCTATTTTAAAGGGTACATGCATGGGAATTTTATAAGTTTAATTTTCCCATATGTAGAGATTATATATCTAAAAATTAAAAGATGGATTAAGAATATATAAAATTTAGGATGTGTATCTAACTAAATAATTTAAACTATTTTAGTGAAGTGATCAATTACCCTCAGCCATATACTCAATATAAAGAATTTAATAATTAACAATATGTACCTTACTTTATTGTGGCACTTACCCTGTCGTGTGCTAATTTTAGCACGCGGACACAATTTTACACTCCTCAACACGTTATTGTTAACTTGTTTTATTCTATTTTTATTTATAAGAGAAATTATTTTTTTATTTTTTTTATATAAGCAAAATCACATATTTCAATAAATATGTATTACATATTTCTTAAATCACCCCTCATAATTTACATTAACAAAAAATAATTAATGCACGCTTATGTTGATTAACATAGGACATTTTAATTTAATTTTTTTATTTTTAAATATAATTATTATGATTAATTAACTCTTTTAAACTGTGTGATATATATTTTTTTTATATTGAAATGCATGGGGTGCACACACATGTGCATGCACACATACATTCCTGGGGAGCAACTCAAAATGGCTTTATTGATTTGGTTCGTACTTGTTGAGAGTTCTAGAATTTGCACTGTTACGGAATTAATGGCAGTGTGAACGTGCAAAAATGGAGGTGCTTTGGTGAAAAATGTAAGAAGTTAATTCAACAGTATTGGCAAATGAGAGAAAGGAGAAGGAAGGAGAAGAATGATTGCCCCGGTTGGCAAAAGAAAGCAAATCATAATATATCTGTGTGTAGCTAGTACAATATTTACTCAGTTCAAAGAGCTGTGAAGAAGGTGCAGTAAAATGTAGTCAGAAAGAGGAAAAGGAAACGGAAAAGGAGGAGGAAAAAGAGTAAAGCCTATTGCAACAGAACCCTCTACCAACTCCGAGGCTACTCGAAAACCAATGGAGTATAGCTAAAGTATCTTGTTCTTGTCCTTGTCCTTGTCTATGTGGTCTTTTCCACCGTAGCTGTTCAACTTGTTCGGTCCATGAATATTGGTCATACCAAATCACTTGAAATGATGAATCTGATTCTGCCGTGGCCGCTTCCGCTAAGCATGCCCCAGTAGCTTCTGGCTATAAATATTCAGCCTCCGGATCTTCAAATTCCAACCATCGAAGCCAAGACGCTTCAATTCCCGAGTGTTTGTTAACCACTCTTCGATCTCTCACCCACCACCACTCAGGACGACAAGAAACATCATGGCGGGAAACAACAGGCAGAGGAAGTCGTCGTCGTCATCCTCGTTCACGTCGATCTTCAACATTTTCAGGTCCAGCAGGAGAGAAGATTACTCCGAGCATAGCGGTGAAGGGACGTCGATGGGGCGGACAAAGGTGTGGCGGAGTGACGAGGACAGAGGTCAGTGGGGGGCAGCTGAGCCGGGCATTGACAAGAAAGCTGCAGATTTCATTGCACGTTGCAAGAAGAAAGTCACTGAGTCTGAAGTTCATCGCTTGCAAGCTCCGGTCGAGTAGCTTTCTACTGGTATAGGATATCCTTCTGTTAGACCATTAATTATTCAAGTCTGTTCTTCGTTCGTGCTCTCTATTCTGATTTAAGTGTTGATTACATCTGTAGTTGATCATTTAATGGCAATAAATCAATGCCTATAATGTTATTGTACGTAGAACTTGATGAAAAAGTGGCACTTAGAATAAAAGTGTTGTGTATTGTGTGTATATATATGTGGATGTTTTGCTTTTTGTGTTCTCTCGCTGTTCTCTCTTTCTTATTTTCTATAATAATAATAATAATAATAAGATAATAATAATAAATCAGAACATCCAGACTTCAATATTTATACAACTTTTTTTTGAGGAACAATATCCCATATTTTTATTAAGAGTTGTATTTTCTCCTCTGCAAAAAAAAAAAAGAAAACCAGTGCAAATTTAGACTGTTAAATTGAATTTCAAAATTTAGATTTAATAATTTATAAAAATATAAATTTAATTTAAACGGTTCATATTTAAAGTGGTAAGGTAACGGAGAAAGGAAAAGGCATAGGAAAGAAAGCCACCCGTTTTGATTAAAACAGCAATAATTTATACTGTTAGTTATCGGAAGTGATTATGTCTTATACTTAGTTTTGATTGCTTTCTCTTTATAAAGTACTCATGAAGAATGAATCTAATTTTAAAAAGGGTCTAGTGTGCTAGCTGCTTAATAGGTGACAAAATCATAAAAGCTGAACTTGTGTATTTGTCAATTTTTCTTGCAAAACGAGCGAGAAAATGGAGCCAAGTAATAACAGAAGTTAAACTGATAAATATATACCCGTGAAAACAAATCTAGCTAGTTAATTTGATTTTCCTCTTATAGTTGTTTTACTGAAGACTCTGCTAGTTTTAAATAAAAAGAAGCTATCTATTGACACAGTAGCGATAAACCTATGAAGATCAAACAGAATCTGCTCTCTGTTATTTCATGCAACGAAAATTAGTTATTTTATGTAATCATTAGTTGTTTATACAATTAAAATGATTTCACTATCTTTAATTAAAAATGAATAATTATTCCATATAAATTGAAATCTTTTAAATTAATTCAATATTCAAGTTTTATTAATTATAAAATGAGGCACAAGGGCGGAGATACAATATAGAGTATAATACTCTGACCTCCCCTCTATTTTACCTTAATTATAGGTCCATCTCTTTTATTTTTGAAATCCATATGAACCACTCTTAGTATTAATAGCTACAAAACACAAACATTCCTCTATTTTTTTTTTCTTTTTTATGATTTCATGTACATTCATCCAACTGCTACTTGACCAATAAATTACATGCATTTACACAAACATCCCTCTTTAAGTATAAATAATGTATAAAAATCTTTCAAATTACCCAAAAAAAGTAATGCATATTTTTTTTACTTTTTAAATTTATATTATTATTTTTTTACATTTTGTAAACGTGTTTATTTAGTATTTTGAAAACATTGAATACAAAAAAATCGGTTAAGAACTTAAAATAATATTTCAAAAACACAATTTAAAATTTAATGAAATAAGAATTCTGGGGCCAAAAATAAATTAAGGATTTAATATAATAAATTACTTAATAAATTTTATGTTTATTATTTTTTATTTCATTAATTTTTTTAAAAATTGAAATTAGTTATTTAAATTTCCACATACTTAATTATTTTAAGTTTTTAAAATCCAAAGAGAGAGCAGAAAATTAGATTGTAAGGGAAAATTAATAATTTTAAAATTGTTAACATAATTACAAATAAAAAGCTAAGTATTTTAAAATATATAATGGAATATTCATAAAGATGTTAAAAATTAGACCAAAGTGTAAATCTTTAAAAATGGGAAAAGGTCTCTATAATTTTAGCCCATGAAACACCGATATTTTAAATTATCTTATGTATCTATATCAGCATCGTGTCCAATACTGATACTAGTCTATACTTTTTTGACAATTGTATCAAATTTTATTAAATATTGTGATATTATTTTTTTGTAAACCCCAAGTATAAAACTATTAACAGAAAATAGGTAGTAGTCAATTAGATAGTTATAAAATAAAATTATAATTAATAATTATATTTTGCCATAAAGCACTATATTTGTATGCTAGGTTAAATATTTTTTAAATTAAAATTATATTTTAATGTTTTTATGATTTTTTTAATATATTTGCACATATAAAAAATGCATCGTGTCCTGTGTTCTTAAAAATAAAAGTAGTGACGTAATAGATGTTAGCAAAACTGGAAAATGAGTGTATTTTACTCTATAGTAATATATTGCAGGCACTGTGTGTATTCCTCTGAATGATTTCGTTTGCACACGTACGTAATAACTTATTTTGAATAATGAATACTGCAGGTATAAAAATATATTATTAATTAATTATTTTTTTAAATGCCGTGCAATTAACCATTTATCCTGGACTTCTGTGCAGAGCGTCAGACTAATTAATTAATAGATGCATTTTATGGTGTGCTGCAACTGGTAAGACGAATGGGCGATGGATTTAGATTGTTATTGGCATTGCACTAGCAAGGATATATCGATGGAAGTATAGCTCACGCATAATTTGGGAGAAATGCATAATTTGAGAACTCTGATGCCAAGCAGCTTTTATACCTTGACAATAATGGAAAGCTAGTTACTATGCCCAAGATGAACATGCGGGTCTATTACGCACACACACACGTACCGGATTTTATAGCACGAGATCATTGATTACTGCTGGGTGATAATGAGCCAAAGCAATTTCTCAAAAAATAAATCGAATAATGAGTGGGCTAGATCGAGAATTAACACACACTTTTGACAGCTTTTTTTAATCACGAAGAAGGATCGATTAATTTTTTATTTTTATTCATACACGTTTCGTCCGTATTCGTACAGGCTTTGGAAGCGATTAATCAATACAATGAACGACAGTGGGTGACCTGGGCCTAAAAAATTGAGGGCCGAGCCCTTATTTTAGTTTTAAAAAAGATAAATCACGTGATCTTTTAAGATTCAAAAATAAAAGAGCCGAACTTTTTAAGTTTTAATATTTTTTTGAAAAAAAAATACCAACAAAAACTAAAAAAGTAAAAAAAAAAAAGAGTAAGCAAGACACACACTCAACACTTGTTGAGACTCTAGACTCCAAACACACATGATGCACATGACTAAATGAGTAAGTAGAAACCTTAGTTTCATTCATTTCAATTTCATTCCTTCAATCAGCTCGGTAGTCAGCTGGGTCAACTCCTTTTATCTTCGCCCTCACCTTAACTCAGTCTGGTCGTGCTTCATCTGCTTAGCTACTTAGTTCGATTATGAGTTTTCTTTTGTGCTCAGTTCGATTGTCCTTCATCTCCTTAGCTACTCAATCCGCACTACTACAAAAAAGAAAATATGAAACGGTTTCTTTAGTTAATATTTAACGGTTATGAACTGTTGAATAATGTAACACTAAATATTCTTGAATCCTTTATTTAATGATTTTTAACTGTTGAATATTCTTAGTTTATTCAACGATTATTGCAAAAAAACTATTGAGTTCAAAGAAAAAGGAAATATTCAACGATTCTAGCCTCAGAACCATTGAATATTATGGGAATATTCAATGGTTTTGGACCTAGAATTGTTGAATATTTTGCAATATAAAACGGTTCTATAGCACAACCATTTTATATTTGTCTACTATAAATTTGGTTATAACCATTGAAATTATGACCAAATTTTTTTTAAATAGGGGGCTATATTTATAGCAACCTCTTACATTGTAAATTATATCATTATATTTATTACCTAGAAATAAATTTCAGCCAACAATATCACATATATATACATGACTATACAATGAATTTCTATACAAAAAACTATGTACAACTTGAAGTTGCTTAAGTTAAACTAATTAACAAAAATAAGGACCCTATGAATGCAACCTATAATCAAAACACAAAAATGTAAGAAATTAAAGGATGAACAAATACAACATAATCACATGACCTTTTGGATTTCTCTTCCTTCTCAAGAGCCCCTTTGCACTTATTCAATCATTGATTGTTTTCAATGGAATGGTTACGTGGTTCTCTTGTCTTTTCCTTAAGTTGAGTTACAACAAGAGAATAAGGTGACAAATCTAGCCTCTAGACAGAACATAAAAATCATAAAGTAAGTTTATAGTAATAACCAATAACTAGTAACAGGGCTATTTATAAGGAGCTCATAACAAGAAGCCAAAATAGATCAAAATTCAAAAATAAAACAAAATGCATAATTAGGGGGAAGCTTCTAAAGATTCAAAAATATCCTCTCATTGACCAACATGATATTCAACATAAAATTAACAGTTCAATTACCATTTATGATTATTAATTTAGTCAAATATGCAATCATGACTTTAACATATTACCAACATGAACAAATATGATCAACCGATTGTATATCAATACCATATGAGTATCCCCAATGATCCTGTAGAGGAAGCAGGGGCAAAAATAATTTTGACAATTTGACTTTTCATGACATATTAATGGGAGATGTAGTCAAGTCTAGTAGGATCTATGAATATGTGTAGCAACTATCAAAAATTCTACACAGTGCAAAGACAAGTAAAAACCTAATACTAGAATCAATTCATGATTATAGCAAAATGCCTAGGACACAAAAAACATAAACAATGGACTAAAGTTGGAGAACCTTTCAAGCTTGGCCCTTCATATATATATATACAATTAATATAAAGGAGCGCAACTATTTTATAGTCGATTGACAAAACACAATGAATCGAGAGATTATGATGATTCCAAATATAAGCTTATTTAAAAAAATAATGGTACCTGGGCTTTCAAGTTAAATTTCTCGTCCTTCTTTAAATCCTGAAAATTTTTTGACAGTCGTGAATCTTAATCCTAAAAATAAAACGTAAGCATACCTTAATCTTTGTTGGGAGAGTAAGAAGGGAACAGAATTATGAATGTTAGAGTTATAGGAGGCAACGACGAGTCTGATGGCATGGGAAGTAGGAGCATTCTAGAAGCTAACTCGTGCACAAATCTAGACAATCAGAAGTGTGAACTAACTGACGGATTGAACTGGATTTGAAATAGATCTTTAGTTTGATGAGCAAAAATAGCTAAAAGACTAGAGCGTTGGGTAAGAACAAGAACGGTGGACTAATAGCAGCAAGAATGGAGATCTGATGAGAGCAAAAATGATCAGCCAAAGAGAGATGAGAGTCTTTGATTTGAAACTCACATGACAAACGATAGCTAGAGATGACGTGTAGATTAGAGAGATGGCTTTGATAGAGAAGATAAAGATTTCAGAGAGAAAATGAAGTTCTCAAGTGCTTGAAGATAAAGATTCATTGAGTTGAAAATGCCATTTAAATTTTCCTATTCAATGGTTTTGATTCTATATTGTTTATTTAACAGTTCTCTAAGGGAATCGTTAAATAAAGTTACATATTATTAAACAATTCCTATCAAGGAATCGTTTAATAAGATGTTGACATCATGGGTGTGTAAATTGCAGCATATATTTAACGATTATTTTATTTAACCGTTGAATATTAGTTTAACTATGCAACAATTATTTTTTGAACTGTTGAATAATTAATTTTTAAAATCCTGCCTTCTTTTATTAAACGGTTTTACACATAACCATTTAATATAAGGCAATATACATATATATTTTTGTAGTAGTGCCGATTCTGGGTTCTCTTCTATGCTCAGTTTGATCGTCCTTCATCAGCTCGTTTGCTCTTCGCCTCAGTTTGATCGTGCTTACTTTGAACTTCAACATCTGCTCTTCACCTCTTTAGCTCATCAGTTTGCTCTACTCATCTGCTCAGAAAATAGAGCCTCCTCGTCCTTGGTATATTCCTCATCTGCTCAGAAAACGTAGCCTCCTTGTCCTCAGTATATTCCTCTTTGCTCAAAAAATAGAGCTTTCTCATCCTCGGTATATTCCTTATTTGAGTATTCTATTTATGTATGGGAAATGTGAACTTTTTTGCTAAAATGATAGGGAAAAGAAAAAATGTGAACATATATTTTTTAAATATTCCTCAGACATGGTATTATTATTTGTTGCCTTACCCTGTTGAAATGACTTATACCCATAAAATATATCTTTCTACATAGCAGTTGAAATTAAGGAAGCTTTGTGAAATTTATCAACTTTTTTTTTTTTACAATGTAGTATGTCTTCCTCACAAAAGAGTAAGGCGATTGATATTAGTTCTGGAAGTAATGTTGACGCCAAAGGTAGTAGAAGTAGATCAACAGCAACACAATCTAAAGATAAAGAATTATTTCCTCCCTCTAGTGTTGGAAGAAGAAAGGTATATGCTCAAAACACTGAGGAGTCCCAAGTTGAAGCTAAAAGGGGTAGAACTTGTACTTTTGATGTGTGGAGGTATTTTACTTGAGTTATCATTAATGATAAGGTTAAGGCACAGTGTAATGGTTGTCAGGGATTATTTGCTTCAGGTAAGGCTAATGGAACTTCACATTTAATTCGTCATGTTAATTAGTCATGCAAAGTTTTAGAAAAATTTTATGATGTTGGGGTTATATTGATGGATAAAGATGGAAACCTTTGGTCTCGAAAAGTTAATCCTAAGCGTATTCGAGAAATAATTACCATGGCAATAATTGTACATGATCTGCCTTATTTATTTGTTGAATATACATGGATTAAGGAATTGATTATGACTTTAAATCTTAATGTTAAGCTTATTACTAGAAACACGGTTGTGGTAGATGTTATGAAATTTTATCTTAATCAAAAGCATAATTTGAAACAAAAGATTAAGAGAAGTATTGGTAGGATATGCTTGACATCTGATTGTTGGGTTCTGTGACTTCTGAAGACTATTTGTGTTCAACAGCTCACTTTGTTAATGAAAAATGAAAAATAAATAGTAGATTTCTCTCATTTTGTAAGATGGATCTTCCACATTCTAGAGTAGAGTTGGCTAAAAAGGTGCATGAATGCTTGGTAGATTGGAAAATTGAAAAGAAAGTATTCACAATTACTCTAGACAATGCATCTGTTAATGAAAATATGTAAGACATACTGAAACAGAGGTTGTCTTTGATAAATGGCTTGGTTTGAAATGGAAAATTTTTTAATTTGAGGTGTTGTGCCCATATCGTTAACTTAATTGTTCAGGAGGGCTTAAAAGTCACAATCTCAACTTTGTATAAAATTAGGAAAAGCATTAAATATATGAAAGGATCACAAGCAAGGTTGATTTTTTTCAAAAAAATTGTCAAACAAGTTGGTGGGATAGACACCTTAATGGGCTTACGGTTAGATGTTCCCACTAGATGGAACTCTACTTATGCTATGTTTAAGAGTAGAGTTAAATATTGTAGTGCTTTTCTACAATTGCCTTTACATGATTTAAATTACAATCATGGCTTGACAAATGATGAGTAGCATGGAGCAGAGGCAATGTGCACATTTTTGAGGCCATTTGAGAAGATTACAAGATTGATTTCAGGTTCATCATATCCTACTTCAAATATGTATTTTATGCAAATATCAAAAATTTAAATGTTGCTTGATGCAAATAAGGTGAATGCTGATCTTGTCATTCAAGAGATGGCTACAAGAATGAAAGAGAAGTTTCACAACTATTGGACTGATTATAGTGTCATCCTTACACTTGGTGTGATTTTTTATCTATGATGAAAATTTAATATGATACAATATTTTTACTCAAAGATTGACCCCATTACTTGCCATGAGAAGGTTGCCGACATCAAGAGCAAGTTAAATTTTATTTTTTATGAATATTCAAATATGGGGACATTATCCACCGATATTGGAGGTGAATCATGTTCTAAAACTTTAATTGTTATGATAAATCGTGCGTCTCACACTGCAAGTATTTCAACATCATCAGCGACTACTTTTGATGATCCATTTGATGTAAGTTTTAAATACTTAGTTAATTAATATTTTTTTACTTTATTAGTATTTAAGTGATATTTTTTAATTATTTGGAAATTATAATACAGGATTATCGAGACATTTATACGAGTATAGATGATTTTTCTTTGGATAAGTTTGAATTAGAGAATTATCTGGATGAACCAATACTTAAGCCTTATAATTGAAAAGATTTAGATGTATTGAATTGGTGGAGGAACAACCAACATCAATTTCCAATTCTTTCAACAATGGTTGCTGATATTCTTAGTATCCCAATCACCATTGTGGCTAGTGAATCAACTTTTAGTATTGGTTCACGTGTTTTGACAAAGTATCGAAGTTCTCTTCTTTCAGATAATGTTGAGGCTATCATTTGTACTCGTAATTGGTTGTATGGTTTTGAGTTGAAGAGTAACTTATTATTATTTACTTACCTTGAATATTTTTGCATTCTTTAAATACTTCAAAATTATGATTTTGGTTTATTATTTATTGCAAATAATGAAGATAAAGAAGGAAGATATGAAAAGCTTAACATATTTTCCATTCATGAGGATCCACAAGGAGAAGGATTAAATCATATTGATGTTGATGATGATGAAAATCATCAAGATTTAGCTAATGATGCTACCAACGTGTAATTGATGTCAGAGTTGATTTTAAGATATTTTTTTTATCAGACTTAAAACTTTTGTTGTATGGATTGATTTTATTTTATTTTTCTAGGCTTAATATGATGTGTAATAATTTTGTTAGGATTTTAAATATATTTTTTAAAAATTTTAAATTAAAAAAAATAATTAGGGCCAAAGTCCTGAGGGTCAAAGTCAGGTTACTAAAAATAGAGCCTTAAAATATAATCGAGCTTAAAAGGGTCAGCCCATTTAGGCTTTGGCCTTTGAAGGGTCGGTCTTAATTGATATCTCTATTTTCATCTATCTCTTTCCCCTTGTAAACGCGCGCGCGCGCCTCGCACTTAAACCACACATGCTTGCAATATTCAACACGTACACATCTCAACCTCACTGCAACAATCACGACATTAATTCCCGCCTGCATTCATGCTTGCTTTACATCAGTATTAATCAGTTCATTTTGCAGACTGAATATTATTTAAATAGTGATTGGTAGGAAAATCCTTGTGATATGAGCATGCAATTGTTTTAATTCTCGGCCAAGATGGCATATTTCAGTTGGGTTAATTTGAACCATTTATAGTGGTGTTACCGCGTGCAGCTTTATTTAAATTAGATTCTTTATTTTTACGCGTTCACCAATTTTATGCCTAAAAACCACCATACGATGTTTCAGAGAATGATCGGATCAGTGCTTGAGGTACAGCCTCAACAACACACGCAAGAATCAAAATTCGACGACTCTGCAACAATCAACAACACATTCGGCCTCTACATTATTATTATTAAACAAATTAAGTGGTTGTTAGGCCAAACCCATGCAAGATCACACGAGTGTTTTGTAGTGAAAAGTGCAACGGAATATTATGAGCAGAGAAGAGAAATACTGAACGGCCAGTTTGGGAAACTAAAGTAAATCAGGTACATATTCAATGTAGCTGCTGGGTGAATATTCTGTAAAGCCAAGGGAGAAGAAACAACCGCTTGAGGCAAATTAAAGTTAATTAACAAATATAAAACGCATATATATCATCTGCATAAATGTATGCATGTACTATCACAACTCAATTACGAGTGACTTTGGCTTGTTTTTTAATCTTAAATGAAAGTACACAAAACTTGCGGATCACAGCAAAATTAAATGTGCGTCGCTCATTGAGAGCCAATATAATTAATTAAGATTCCTTCACTGTTGGCTTCCTCTGCTATAAAACCATACGCTATCTTGCCCTCTTGCATAGAAAATCAAACCAACAATGACAGGTAGCGTTATTTAATAATCTGTATTCTATAAGCTAAGCAAAAGGCACACAGATATGGGAGGGAAGAACCAGTCTTCATCGAGTTTCTTGTCAATTTTCAACATATTCAAGCGGACAAAGAAGAGGGGAGGGCATGGTGATGGTCATGAAAATGGAATGAAGACGTAGAAAATCTGGCCGAGTGACGAAGACGCGGGACGTTGGGGGGTGGCTGATCCTGGTATTGACAGAATAGCTGGGTTTTTCATTGCTGACAAAAAGAAGCGTGTCTTCGAATCAGCTTGATGTTGGTGTATGTGGCTAAATAAAAGTTCGCCCGCATTTCGTCTCGCTGTTCATCATATACACTCATCATTCAAATCCTTTTTGTTCTTTGAATTACTATTAGTACGTATATTGATAATGGATAACTAGTCTATTACTGTAACGTTTAGTACGTCTGTTTTATATGCACCGTCTAGGGGCAAATTATAAACATGCCTGTCATCTATTACAATCACAATATGAATATATAACATTGCATTCAACATTAAATAATTTTGTTGGTATAGCTATTGTGGATTAGTTATATGATGTACGGTTTGCGCGTGCTAGCACCAGTCATTCGAACTCGTCATCAGCTCAATCAAAAGCTACTGCCAAAACTCTGCACCTAAAATCAATGATTTTATATAAATGACCTTCGTTGAACATACATATGTGTGTGTACATAAATTAAATGACGAAGATTACATTCCTATATAATTATACACAGTACTAGCGATCATTATGATGAGTCTCAGTGCCATCTAATCTCGATCGATCGCTATACATGTGATAGCATATAACCATCACTCATTGAACAAGAAAAATATCGTAACATTCAATTAATCATGTATTATTATGATATATAATTCCGCCACCCACCACAAATGAAAAGAAAAATAGAATAGGGCAAAAAGATGCCAATCAAATTTTTTCTTACGAGTTACAAGACTCTGCACCTGTTTTCATGTTTCTTTAAAAAATGTTCTTATAAAAAACATAATTAGGTAAATAAAGCCAGGATTTCAGAAGGACAATTCTATCAATAACAGAAATACTGGTACAAAAGGCAAATTTTGAATGGACAGTATATCATAATAGGAAAGTTAAATCATCTTTTTTGTAAAAAAGGAAAACAAATGATGAGGAAGAATAAAAGGAGAAAAATGTACTTTTTATTGTGCTGTTTGAATTAATAGGGATTTAAACTTGAATTTAGATTTGAACCAAGTCCCTCATCTAGGTATATAAAAATTTATGAATTTGTATTTACTTCAATTTCAAATCCATTTCTTATAATTTTTTTATTATTTTGAATCCCTTTTACATCTTGTTTTAGTCATTTGAAGTTATAATTACTATAAATATCTCTTTATCTTTGTATTTTCACTATTGATATTTTCATAACTCTTGTGTTTTTTTATCATTTCTTGTTGATTTAAAAATAAAAAAAATTCATCATTTTTAATTTTCAATTTTCCTTTTGAATCCCAACTTGTCTCTTTTCTCCTCTTAAATTTTTTTAAATTATCCAAAAAAAATATTTTAAATATATTAATTTTAATTGTGAGATTTAAAATGCAATATTTTAAATATAAAATCTAAATTATAATCTATCAATTCAAACATTATCTTAGTTAATTGTAGAATGAGAAGATTGCTTTCAAAAGAATAAACAAAATACAACCAACACCTAGCAACAAATAAGAACAGAAAAGGTTATCAAAATTCTAAATTTGGAATTTTCTATTCAACATTATCCTTTTCCCTTCCCCACAGATTTGAAAAATAATGCTGTGTACTTAATATATATATATATATATATATATGAATATTATTTTGGGCCGGAAGAAGAAAAGCTACCTATATAGCTAACAGCTTGCCAGTACAAGTCATGGATATAGAAGACACGTGGAGCTTGCCTGGCCTGTGAAACGATGGAGCTAGAGAAATGTTGAGGTTCCACACATGCCTGGGAGGTTTGCTTGATTTCGTGAGTTTTAATTTCAAGTGATGGATCGATTCAATTTGCAGACATGTCAGGTGAATTAGATGATGGAAGTGCAAGATTCTCTGTAACGCCCTCCACGATTCGCTGCAAAGAATAATGCGAGTTTGAGAATCTTAGTTAAAGAGGAGCCTTGTATATATAATGCAATATTATATGCCATCTTCCAGGCCTAACCTGAACTTAGCCAACTAAGTGTTACCGCTGCCTTCAAATAATAGAATTAGATTCTTTTACATGTCCGCCAACACATGCGCCACACCAGGACATTGTATTTAATTTCGTTATTTATTTTTTCTAGCCTAGTTCCTTTTACAAATTAGGCATGTGTCTTTGCTTTTCCACTTAAACTGACATTAATTTGCAACCAGCCGCGACCAGGGGTCTCTTGATCATTTATGCTGCCCTGCACAAAGATTTTCACCTTTTATCACTATTCGCTAATTGTTAGGCAAACCCGTTGATGTTTGAAATTATATTCCATACACGGGCCATACATGCAAATATTAAAAAATGTGTACCATTATTTAATTGAAGTTTTTAAGGTTTAACATTTGGATGCAAAAGTCGCACGTGTGCAACATTTACATGTTGATAGTCTCTTGATATTGTTTGAGCCGAATTTAGAATTCACAAGAACTTAAAGATTTTGCTTGAAAAGAAATTGAGAAAAGTGAGGGAAAAAATAAAAATTCCCAGTTAAGTGCTCAAACTAAGGTTGGAATACTGAAATCTGATTAAAAACAACTGTACAGTAGTCTTCACTGTACAGTAGTAATACACGTGTCTTTAATTTGCTCCAAGTTCTCCTGGTTCAAGTTCAACAATCAGACATTATTGCCACGGTCATATACATTGCTAGTCCCGTAACTAAGAGATCATGAATGAGAAGTCTCGTTTATTGTATAAAAGTTATTGTAATTAGCATAGGCACGTACGGTTCAAGATCCTGTGCTTGAATTTTGAGTTACAAGCTTAGTTACACAATTAAGAAATCAAAATGGAATCTTGTGTGATAAAATTAGCAAAAGTATAATTTTAGTCCTTTAACTTTACATAAAGTTTCATTGTGGTCCCTTAATTTTAAAATATATTTTTAATCTTTTAATCATAATATTGTTAATTTCATGACACAAAAATTTTTATATTAAACTTTTAAATATTGATAAAATATTTTCAAATGTTAATTTATTAAGTTTATTTTTTAAAATATAACAATGATCAACACAAAAAATAATCATTTAAAACTAAAAGTATTAAGATTAAAGGACTAAAAATATACTTTATAAAATTAAGGAACTAAAATAAAATTTTAAGTAAAATTAAAATATCAAAAGTATATCTTAGCCTGATTAATTTTAAAAATATACACATGAACGGAATAAATGAAGAACAGATGAAATGAGGAATCAAAGCGTTAAAATAATAAAAGTAGAAAATGTGCGAGAAGTAGGTGGACTATACATGTAAAGGGCAGTAGCATAAAATGAAATTCCGCACTAAAGACCGAAACTTTAAGCGTGGGGTGTTTAAGCCCTCAGGCTGTCCCCTCGCACGTCCAGTTCAATCAATGATGCGGATGGACTCATTCCCCAAACCTTGAAAACACTGCATGTTGCATGTAGCCACCCATGCATACAATATCTCTCGCAGTTGGGAAATCTTCACTTCCACCTACAGAGCCAGCAGTCTCTGCACCAGATTCCTTCCTCCGTGTATCGATTCAGAATAAAGAGAGAGCAGGCAGAGTTAATAATTAAAGCAGATCCAATCAGAAGCGACCGATATGTACACATGAACGGACATGCGAGTTGAAAAGTGCATTGTGAATTAATGACAATGAGAGACGTCTGGTGTCGCGCATTTTGAAAGGCAGTGCAAGAGACAACGCATGTTGAATGGTGAGCATTTGAGATTAATAATAAACGAAGGTAGATTCCATACTTTTTCATCCGAGATACAGACAAGTGGAGCTGCTTCTCCAGTGGTTCTCGTCTGTTGTCTGCCTCTCTGATGGATCCTCCTTTTCAACCCGACCGAACCTTGCATCTCCATCTACCAATATCCTTCGCTTTATTTCTTTTCAATCTCCATCTACCAGTATCATTTCTTGCCTCCCACGCAATGAATCCATTCATTATATATGTGCGTTTGCATATTAACCGTCCATGATTTTGATAATGACCAGATTGGTTTGGGGGCGACGGAATATTATAATACTGTTGAGGCCATGATTAAAAACAGTAAAGAAGCACCTCCCGAGATCTCGGTTAGATTTTCCTTTTGTGCGGCAATGAATCCGTTAGATTTCCGGGTCAAGAAAAAAAAAAAAGAATCCGCTCGATTTTTAGTTCAGCATTATTGGCTTGTATAGCAGATATAATTAAACACAAAAACATGACAGCTACTTCTTTCACCTGATCATGCAGAATTATTGGCCAAACTATACGACCACTTTTACCCAAGCATTTCGACGACATTATTCTGGAAGACTGGAACTGACCAAAGCGTGAGGTTCAAGTAATTAGCGTATGAAAATATATGCAGTATATATATTCTTCTGTTGAATGGATATGCCGCTTTTAAAAAGCTCAAATTTAATTAAATATGATTGCAGCTGGGAAATATCATCTCACCGTCGTAAAATATCAGTGCTTAATGCGAAGAAGGAAGGAATAAGATATGGAGATCCGTGTCTAAGTCTCTAAGAGCACAATATTAAGTTGGGTGTGCCAAACTGTGGCCCTTCTTCATTACAAATTAATTAATAACACTAAATTAATTTTGGGACATTTATAAGATTCCCGAAAACCTTGACACAGCTAAAGCAATACCCTCGTCCCATATCCCATGTTCACTTGTGATTGATCCTCCATGATCGTCGTACGAAGATCCAAGAAGTGGCGTGCTTCAAGCCTTTGTCTTGCAGCTGGTAGGTAGGAACCCGTTGATCAATCACCAATCAACAGGACCTTCTACGGCTACCTTACAACAAAAAGATATATATATATATATATATATATATCAACTTTAAATTTGCTTTAAATAGCCCAAAAAACTCCGAAACGTTTCCTATCTCCTGATATGCACGAACCAAATCAACAAAGCCATTTTGAGTTGCTCCATGCACGTCTGTGTGTGTACTTCATGCGTTTCTGTGTATATATATATATATATATAAATATATCACACAGTTAAAAAAAGTTAATTAATCATAATAATTATATTTAAAAAAAAAAAATTAAACGAAAATATCCTATATTAATTAACATAAACATATATTAATTATTTTTCATTAAGGTAAATTATAAGGGGTGATTTAAGAAATATATAATAAATGCTTATTGAAATATATGATTTTATTTATATAAAAAAAAAGTAAAAAGTGATAGTTTCTTTTATAAATAGAAACGGAATAATACAAATTAACAATAACATGTTGAGGAGTGTAAAATTGTGTCACATGCTAAAAATAGCACATGACAGGGTAAGTGCCACAACAAATTAAGGTACATATTGTTAATTATTAAATTCTTTATATTGAGCATATGGCTGAGGGTAATTAATCACTTCACTAAAACAGTTTAAATTATTTAGTTAGATCCACATCCTAAATCTGATATGTTCTTAATCCATCTTTTAATTTTTAGATATATAATCTCCACATATGGGAAAATTAAACTTAGAAAATTCCCATGCATGTACCCTTTAAAATAGGATAAAAGAGTAAAAATACTCATAAAGTAGTTAGCTAGAGGCACCCAATATTCTAATATAACATCCTAATTTTTATATAAGAAAGAAATTGTGAAATTTAGGTTTTATTGAGGATAAAAAAATGATAATAATAGAAATTTATATTATTTGAGGTTATTCAGAAATAATATTATAGTTAGGTATTTAATTATGAATTAAAAATTTAAATTTAAAATCACATAAGAAATATTTAATTAAGATATAATTTTAAGATTTAAAATATAGAAATAATTTTTTATGTGTGTGTTAGTAAAAAAATAGAGAAGGTGGAAGGAACAAAAAAATGAGGTGAAAAGTTATTTTTTTTTAGGTCCCACATTGGTTAGATGTGAGAAAAGAAGATGTGTCTTCATGTATAAAAGAAGGGAGTATGCGCGGTAGGAAACAAGAAGGGTTAAGATGCAATTTAAAAAAAATTATAACTTATGGCCCAAGAGTTTGAATAATTAAATTAAACTTATAATTTTGTTTAATATAATTGTGGGACCCACAATTTTATTTTCATATTTTTTTCCTCATCTCTCTCTTCCCTCTCACGTTGCTCTACCTTTTGCACCAAGGGATTTGTTTTCTTTTTCTTTTAGATATGCTTCAATTTTTCTATTTAGATTAGCATTTAAAAAATTATTTAGTTACAAAATTAATTTTGTAGTTATTTCCTAAATAATATTAGCATTCTAATGATATGATTATTTTGTAGAGTAGAGCAAATATTTTGATTAAAATTTTCTATAGGATAGTTAATCTAATGATATGATGAATTAAAATACAGGTTAAAGTTTTAGGAATATAATAAATATTATAGAATATTTTTTGAGGTTAAAACTCATGTTAAAGAATTTTTGAGTTAGACTCTAGATCTATACGTTGAATTGATTTATGTTAAATTTGAGATGTAGGGCTAAACCTCTGATTACTAATATTTATTTAAATATGAATATATATTTTTAGGCTATAGAATGGTGATTTAAGGCTTCAAGGTAATTCTAAAATTTTTAATTTATTTTTAGATGAATTTTTAGAATATAAAAGGATAAAATTATGATACTAAAGTGATTTGAGGCTTAGAAATAGTTTATTAGGGTATGATAATTTTAGAAAAAGAATTTAAAAAGTTAAATGAGGCATAAACCTTAAATTAGTGTTAATATGAATCTTAGGCCTAAGACTTTCTAACTCTTTAAATTAGATTTATTTATTAATTTTAATGTAAAATTAATATATAGTATTATGAAATAATTATGTAGATTGTATTATTGATAAAGAGAGTGGTGATGAGAGGAGTTGTGAAGGGGAACTTATTGTTCAAGATATAAGGTAACCATTATTAATGTGTTGTGCTGGGGTTGTATGTATATGATTGGTTATGTGTTGTTTTGTTGTTTGAAAAAATTATAAATTATGAATTATTAAAAATAAATACTGTTACATATTGTTGGAATTATTGCCAAGTGGGTCAAAATTTTTTTTATTATCATGATGAGATATTATTATTTGATTATATTCTTGTTTGGATATTTAAATGATGCATGACTTGTCAAGGTATTTTAATATATGGTATTATTGAAAATTTTGTTTGGTTAATTAGTACCACATGGTAAACCCTCATTGGACCTAATGAGTGGTGTGTAGCTTGGTCCAACTCACCTTTGGCTGGGTAATTTGGCGTTCAGGCATGGCGAAAGGAGGATATAAATTATAGTCATGCAATTCAATACTTGTTTCGTTTGATTGAAAATACTATTCAGTTAAACATTTTTGTATGCTCACTTTGCAATCGTATGATTAGTTACATCTATATATATTATTACATATTAATTTTTAGTTAATGGGACTTTTAAGTCTCATTCTCCCTGGTTATATTTTTATAGAACGAGTTCAGCTGATAAAGTACTAGAGGCGTAACCTTGGTGTATGAGACACCATCTTTTACGTTGTCTCTTATTTTGGAATCATGCAATGTATCTAGTGCCAATTTAGAACATACCTTATTTTGTGGAGTATATAGACTCTAATCCTTTTTATTAACTACATTTATTATGATCAAGAGGATCATGTCTGTCCCTCTTGATTCTTGAACTAATTTGAATATCATGTCATGAGGATCCTGTCTGTCTCTCGTGGTTCTAATTGCTTTTTGGTTCACATAACAATATAAAAAAATTGTATTTAGGAATTGTTTGGGATTCTGCCACCTTAAGATAGGCTTTTACACTAAATGCTGATTTAAAAATTATTATTTTCTTTGATATGAATTGTTTTTATATTGTTTTTCATTAGGTAAAATTTTTTATAAAAGTATTTTCAATTATCATGGTAGAGCTTATTCATTATGTTAAATTCTTTCTACTATGGTAGGCTATTTGTAAAATATTTTATTTATATGATAAACTCCCTTCTACCGTAGTAGAGTTTTGAAAAGAAGTTTAGTTATTTATTATCATGGTAGAAATTTTTCTATCATGATAAGGGTTTGATGATGTAAAAAAATAATTTTATTGAACTAATAGTTTGCGAAAAATCAATTTGAAAATTTTAGGGTGTTACATCTAAAGTGAGAAAAAGGGTATAAACATTCACAGTGTTGCATGAGTGGGTGTAAAAATGACTAAATTGTTAACTTTTTTCTAAAGCCATTAACTTTTATCGTTAAATGCTAACTGTGCATGCCACTATCAGTCTTTGCTAATGTGAGCTTATAAAGGGATAAAAATACCTATGAGGTTGCTGGCCAGGAGCAAAAATATCTATAATGTTACTAGAGTTAGCGCAAAAGTGACAAATTCATTCAAATTTCTAAATGTTGATTGTTTAGTTAGCACTTAAGTGGAAGTTGATCTTTTTCCTAACATGAATAAAAAATGTTCTTAGATGAAATTCTTTGAAGGTTAATTGATTATTATATGAATATCATGTGATAAAATATCGTTATGACCGACTATCAAATTAAATCACTCATTTTTTTTACAATAGTGGTGAAAACTATTTAAAAATTTTGAACATATCATGGATGAAAATTACTCAGGCTGTGATAATATTCTTAAGATAGTGTGATGTAGAAGGTATGTTAAGTTTTGATCTTCGATTGTGTACAACTTATCTCACTATATTGAATCTCAAGTTTTGCAGGCAAGAAAAA
Source organism: Prosopis cineraria (assembly GCF_029017545.1). Lineage (NCBI taxonomy): Eukaryota > Viridiplantae > Streptophyta > Magnoliopsida > Fabales > Fabaceae > Prosopis > Prosopis cineraria. The sequence continues at coordinate 522 of NW_026556238.1, read as the reverse complement.
TGAGTGAAGAGGGAGGGAGAAAGGGGGTGGGATACATGATGCTGGAAAGAAAGAAACTATATAGCAAGATTTTGACTAATTAGTCCCTATTACATCTACTAATATAACATTATGGGTACTCATATGATGATCAATCAACCTCCATAAAAATTCATATAGGAATATTTTTTATTTATTAGCAAAAAAAAATCATCAACTTTTCTTAGATGTCATCTAACAGTCAATATTTAAAAAATTTGATGAATTGATCACTTTTGTATCAACTCTGATAACGTTATAGATATTTTTGCTCTTAATCGAATGATTTGTGGTATTTTTTTTCTCTTTATTAGTCCACGTAAGTAAAGTCTGACACATGACATGCATAGTAAACATTTAATGGTTTAAACCTAACGGCGTTAGGGCAAAGTTAACAGTTGATTACTTGCATCCATTCACATAAACATTATGACTATATATGTCATTTTTCTCACTTTATGATATTAGGTGTCCCCGATTGATTATTTTTTAAGTATTTTTGCT
>NW_026556237.1:0-39374 GCF_029017545.1 Prosopis cineraria | reverse complement strand
ATATATTTCTTGAAAAGTAGTTTGCAGTTGATTTTTTGTTTCTTTTTTTTTTGTCAACAGAAAATCTAAGCTCATTTTTAATAAATATAGTACTTTTTAATGCTAAAAACAAAGATTTTATTTTAGTTAAATTTTATTTTATAATTTTTATAGCAAGTTTGAAGATTTATAATAAAAATAAAAAATAAGAAGCTATTTATGTTTTTTTTTCTTGGTAAGTATTGTCTTATTTTTTTGGAGAAACGAGGCTTAATTTCCAAACAAATGAAGACTTTTATTTAGCTAAACAAAAAAGGTTAACATCATTACTTTCCACAAGTTTACCATTATTTCCTACCTTACCAATGGGATATATTATCGGACTGGATTTACATAGCAAAAGCAAAACTCCATTAAGGTGCCTTTTAATTTTTTTTGTTTTTAACTCTCAATCTAACCTTTCTCTATAAAAAAAACAGAGATACACACACATATATGTATGTTGCATGGGCCGTAACAAGTAATATAATGAGAAACATTGTTCCCACAGAGATTGGTTTGAAAACAACAATCAAACAAACAAAAAAAAATAACTGAATTCAACCAAGTTGAACTAAACACAATAGATAAAGTTAATTTTGCAAACTAAATTAGTATTAAAAATTAAAAAAAGAGAATGATTCACAAACTTCAAGCACAAATTGAAACATATGATTATTTATCTTCCTTTTATTTCATAACACAAAAATTACCTTCTCTATAAATGCTTTTAATAAAAAATAACTGCTAACATAAAATTTTAAAAATATTTGGACAAGTTCTTTTAAGTCATGAACAAATATTTTGTTAAATTAATTATCCAATTTCTTGTTACAATTATTAAAAACTTAATTTTAAACTCCAACTCTAATGTGGCTCTGTAAGGTAACAAATATATATTTACCTTACAAACAAAACCATCAATTCAACAAGTAAACTTTAAGTTCTTGCACTATTTTACCCAAATTCTACACTTAACTTAGCCCTTTCAAACATCAATCAAGTAAACCCAATATCTAAATGGTGGCCCAAACATTTAGATAGATTAAGAAAAGAGTAAAATAAATACGCACACGCATGCACACATCATTAATCATAAAAAGAGATGAGGAAACTTAGTATTAATTCAAATAATCACAGGGGTTTCAAATAATCCTAGAATAAAATGTTTAGTTACTCATAATCATCCATAAGTTACGAATATACAAAATACTTGAATCCATTTCAAATTACATAAGAGGAAAGGGTCGGAATTGAAAAATCAAAGAAATGAGCTCTAATGTTCAAAACTCAATCTCTTGCTCCAAGCTCTTTCAATACTTAAACCCTAGTATAACCAAACTTCAAATGTGTCTCAAAGTGAGTGGAATGTATTCTAGATTGAGCTCTCAACATATAATATATACACACACACATATATATCTTATTCAAGCATTTTTAGATAAATAAAATGTAGCATTTTGCTGATAGTGGCAAAAGTTGTAAACAAAAGTTGTGACTTTAGTATGACTTTAACAATTTTACACTATTTTTACTGTTAACGAAACTTATACTCTATACACTTAATTTCTTCATCCAAAAATATCAACAAAGGCCCCAAAATACATCTAATTAAACTTTAAATTAAAATAACACAATTGAGCCTAAAAATATCAAATTAAATTCACGTATGCAAACCCAAAGCAAAATATATATTTTTTTAATTTGGGTAATTAAAATATATATAATGAAGTAAAATATATTAGAATATAAAGAAAATGTGATAAATATAATAAAATTTAAAAGTTAACACATGTCAATGATGATTCAATATTGTTAATTTATTGGACGTAAAAAAAGAAGTCTTACATTCCTCAAAACAAGAAAATCCTTATATAAATAATCATTCTCATCCTATATATAAGTCACACTCTAGAAAGAATTAATCATTTTTTTTATAAATGATCTTGCATAAAATATAAATCATTAATTATGTTCTTTCAATTTTATCCTTTCATAATTTTCAATAAATAAAGTAAAATGCTGTACATGTGAGAGAAGTCATTTTAAAAATGATGCATCTAATAAAAAAAAATAAAATGTTTCATTCTTTTCAAAACAACATCAATAATTTAACTACATTTTTTATATTATGAGGAGTAGTTAAAAATAACTTATATATAAGATTGCAAAAAATTGTACTAAAATAATAATAAACAATAACATGCCAGTGTTAACAATTTAATAATCTGTCGGTCAATGGAATTCAATTTTCGATGCAGTATTTTAATTATAAATATGACTTTGAAACGTTTAATATAAATTAAAAATTAAAATTGCAAAGTTCAAATTATGTTATACTTTCCATGCTAGATATGCATCTTTCAATATACTTCATGCTTTTGACACAGCTTGTATAAATTAGCAAATTTAATCATGGGTCAAAGGAATTCAATTTCGTATCCAATATTTAATTATATATGACTTTGAAGTTTGTAACATTTAATATTAAATTAAAATTGAATAAAAAATAGAGAATATCATTGAAGTACCCAGAATTTAATTCCACCATAAAATATTTTATAAATCACACATATTAATAAATACTTCGTAACCTTAATTTTTTAAAATAAAAAATATAAATTTTAAAAATATCATTTATTTAATATTTTATTTGCAAAAAATATAAAAAATAAAGAATATTAATAAAATTTTATTTTTATCAAAATATATTATATTTAGAATGTTAAACCAGCACAATGCAGTTGTACAAGCACTTCTAATTAAAACATTAACTATTAACAAATGCAATTATTATTTTAACAAGCACACCATCAATCCAATTATAGATTAATTATTAAATTCATAGATATTCTCCAACGAAAAAAATAAAAATATATATAATTACTTAAAAGCCAACATAGTGCCAAGAAGATTGGTGTGAGCAAGCGAGGGACTGATGACTGATGAGTACATGGCCGGATATTCTTTCCGCGTAATAGAGAGGAAGATGCCGTTTCTCTGGTTGCATTAGAAGAGAGATTAAACAAAGAAAATCTTCGTTCTCTTCTGAATTCTGTTTAATCCAATCACGTTTCGAGATTCCGATCCTGAACGTCCATTTCATGGAGTTCATCCAGAGCCGAGTGGAACCGTGGATCAGAGATCAGCGAGCCAAGCTATTGAAGGTCTCATGGGGCCCACTGCAATGGCGGATGAAGTGGCCGTGGAGCAACGAGCGGGAGCAGAAGAAGAAGATTCAGGAAGAGTACGAGCGAAGGAGGAAGCAACTTCAGGATCTCTGCCATGCTATCAAGGCCGAGTCAGTCTCCGAGTTGCAGGAAATTCTCGGTTGCATGGTTCTCTCTGAGTGCGTTTACAAGGTATTTTACTGGTTGAACTGGAATTCACCTCTGAGAGAGTTATAAGTTTTAATTTTTTAAGAAATCCAATGTTAAAATACGTCAATTGTGTATACAATTTTGTTCTTGGATTACAAAGAAGTGGTAAAAGTGAAATTACAGGATGCGTGTTTGTATATTACACGATAAGTTTGTTTGTTTATGTCACATTGACGATAAGAGGAGGTTGTGCTTAGCTACGGGAATATGGGATTATATGGAAATGCATTTGATATTTTACTGTCTGTGGAAACTTCTGTTATTTCTGCAAGAATACTTTTTGCTTGTAAGTTTGACCATTAAGAAGCAAGGACGGAGACACTGCGCCATGAGGAGTGCCCCAAGTGTAGAATGTTTGTTGCTGTGTCTTGTAAAAAGCTTCTTGGACGCAGACATGACGCCTTTTTTGAGGTGTCAGAGCTTCACTGTTTGACAGTCATATATTGTTGTGTTGTGTTCAAATTCTGGAATTTTATCACTGCCAGCGCAGGAAGCAACATTATAAAGCGGGAGTGTTTGTTTAAAATATAATTTGAAGTCTCAGGTGCATAATTAACCAACTATATATTACCGAAAGGGAAAACCAACTATAATATGACTTAAAAAAAGAAGAAGGTATATTTGCTCCAATTTAAGGATGGAAACCAGTCATTTACCTACTCTAGATATTTTATTATCTTAAATGTTGGACATCCAAAGGGACAAGGCACTAGTGGTGGGATTATTATTATTATTATTATTACTTTTGGTAGAGTGGTGGGATTATAATTTGGAATTCATGACACTGAAACAAAGGGGGGAAAAATCAATTTTCTGCCTGTGTCCCTTATTGTCTTTCATCACACACCGTCTGGTCGCCTGAAATTTTATTGGGCTCAGCTGCTGCAATTCATTGCACCTGTAAATTGTAATTGTATATGATCTGCTTCAATGATATTTATTCTGCCATCATGTGAAGTTATACATTGTAAAAATGTGTGAATCTGCTCATTTTAAAAACAAATATGGAAATGTACGGAGGCTAAGAGTAGTATCATTTTATTTTCTTGGCATTTTAAGATATATTTTCAGAACTATGACTATACTAGCCAGCATTAGAGCAGTAAAGATCATGGAGTAAAATGGAGGTAGTATGCATGGTTTTACCCGTTCATGAACATAATATGTTACTCTGAGCCTTCTGTCAGGAAAAATTGCCACTCTTAGGTTTAGATAATGCCTCTTACGTTTCCTTGTTATAGCTAGGACTGCAATCAAGAGAATATAGACATTCTTTAAGTTAGTGTTGCTTTAGGGTTTTTTCTATTTCATTGAACTAACCTTTGAACTAAAGTTCTATTAGAATTACTTTTTAGAAAATGGATTGGAATGGAAAAATAAGAGAAGGAATGGAATAGACTTACCTCCTACTGTTTGGAAGTTTAATAAGGGAAGTGAAGAAATGTTTATCACCCTCATTTATGAGTTTAATTAAAAGTAAATGGAATTGCAAGTACTATAGATGCAAAATTACAGCATAGTCTTTTTACTTAGAATAGGATGAACCTCCAATTTGCATCATGACATTTCTTCTCAACGTTTAATTCAAATGCTGAAAACAAATCCATTTGTAACTCCAACTTACAATGTATAGCACCTAAAGCGTCTGGCCTATTCTAGAAAAAATAATAACCTTATTTAATTTCAAATTGACCAACATATAATGTAAATTCTCACACTTCCTCGTCTTAATCCTTAAACAAAGAAAGTTTGGACACCTGCAATTTTCATTGCTAATATTACATGTTTGAACTTTAAATCATGAAGATACCATAAAAAAGACATTAACTAAAAGTTTGCTGGAGAATAAATTGTAATGCTAAAAAGAAAAGAGGGTGAAAAAGTCAATCAATAATTAAAACAACAAGCATTAACATTTCATTTGATTCTGTTGGTTCCAATCCCTCTGACCAAAAAGTCAATGATATTTATTACTTAGCTAAGATCTGAGAATTGCTTGAATCCGATGTTCTCTTCTTACAAATGCTTGTGACCACTTTGAAACCTTAATGAGTGTTTATCTGAGCATTTCCTGATTATCTCTTAGCTAACTATGATATCTGAATTACTAGTACTGATATGTTTACCTTTCCTTGTATCATAGAGACCTGCTACAGAGTTGATTCGAGCTGTAAATAAATTCAAGGCTGATTTTGGTGGACAAGTTGTTTCTTTGGAACGGGTACAACCATCATCAGATCATGTTCCTCATAGGTTTGCCGTTCTTAATATTATTTAATTTTGTGAAATTGTATTTTTTTTATTTATTGCTTCTGAATTCTCTGCTGTGCTTTATCAATTGTGCATGTGCCATTTAATACCAATACATGGAAACCTTTCACTGTTGTCATTTTAGAATAGCCTTTAATTCAGATGATTTTAATAGTTTCCTTTACATTCTAAGATGGGAAATCCTTGAGAGCTCACAATTTTTAAGAGAAATATTTATTTAATAGCATTCATTTTCTTTGCAGTTTAGTTGGTAGGGTTTTTCTACTAAGATGTACATATGCTTACATGTTTTATCAGTGTAACTATTGAAGATTATTCATGTTTAAAGCTTGATATCTATTAATTTTACAAAGAGCTATTTGATTGATTATGTGGTAACAGGTATTTATTGGCTGAGGCTGGAGACACCTTATTCGCTTCCTTTATTGGAACAAAACAGTACAAGTGGGTACTTTCTTAAGACAATCTTCTATGTCATCCTCTTAAGGCATTATAACTTCAGGAATATATTCAAGAATATTACATTTGTTTATCTCTTTCTTGAAAGGGATGTTATTGCTGATGCCAATATACTTCAAGGTGCAATCTTTCATGAGGATGCTGTTGAGGAAACTGAAGGCCATGCAGAAACTGAACTTGACCAGGGTGGAAACCAAAACGGTAAAGTGGAGACTATGTGGCCCCTAGAATCTAGGTCTAAACAGTTGAGGAGTAAATCACTGCCTGCTGCTCATCGGGTAAATATGACTGCTTTCTATTGTGAATGTCTTCAATTTGTTTACTGATTTTTCTGCATTAATTAGTTTGCAGTTCAAGCATCACGGATTTCTTAATTTGTGAACGACTTAACATTTTAATTATCTTATTAGATGCATCATATTTCAATCTAGGAAGTAAGTTATTAAGTGATTGGTCAGATAAATTTCAGTAATATACATGGCCACTGTAATCCTAAATTCTTGATTTCATGTATCTCTTGTTTCTAATAATTGCCTCTGGTATGATTTTTTAGGGTTTTATGGCTCGTGCTAAAGGAATACCTGCTTTGGAATTGTATAGGCTTGCTCAGAAGAAAAAACGCAAACTTGTTTTATGCGGCCATTCACTTGGTGGAGCTGTATGTTTCTTCACCCACCTTGATTTAACTACAATGCTTTATGTACAGAAGTTTTCATATGCTTAGTCCCTTGTTTCTACATAGGTAGCTGTATTAGCCACCCTTGCCATTCTGAGGGTGATTGCTGCTACATCTCCGTCAAAGGAGAATGAGAAGGTCTCTATCAAATGTATAACATTTTCTCAGCCTCCTGTTGGAAATGCTGCTCTGAAGGAGTATGTATTTCTTGTATTTGCCCCCTCCCCCACTCTTTTCTTTGTTGTTTAAGTTCCACTCCTTTAATTGAACTTGAACCACTTATAAATTTATACATATCTTAATTTCTCCTCTCTTTCTAGTTACGTTAATAGAAAAGGCTGGCAGCATTATTTCAAGAGTTACTGTATCCCAGAGGATCTGGTTCCCCGTATTTTGTCTCCAGCTTATTTTCATCATTATAATGCTCAGCCTCAGTTGGCGCCCCCTGAAAATGAAAGTAATAGCTTGTCATTAAAGACAAATGAGCAAGGGGTAGAAAAAGATAAAGAGAATGGAAGAGAGCGGTTGGTTTTGGGGATGGGTCCTGTGCAGAGATCCTTCTGGCGACTTTCTAGACTAGTTCCTATGGAACGATTGAGAAGACAACTGACTAAATACCAAGAAAGCCAAGCTAGTTCTATTGAATCAACTTCAGTGCCTGATTCTCTTGCCTCTACTTTAATTGAGGAGGAAGTGCTTGAACCACAGTCTCTTGAAATACAAGAGGGTTCTGATAGTATATCACTTAAGCCACTTCCCAACTCTGATAAACATGCAATGGAGGCAACAGCAAATGAGAAAACGGACACCAAGAGCAATACTATCACTGGAGATAAAAGGGCATGGCGCAGTGTGCCATATTTGCCTTCATATGTGCCATTTGGGCAGGTATCATCTTCAGTATAACGTCTACAATCTTTTGTGTTTTTCCTCAATTAATGAACGATCTTTAGTTTATTTTTTTGTGCTAGCCATGCTGTTGTTTCCTTTTTATGGAACAATGCATCCATCTGAACCTTTTTTGTGTAAAACAGCTCTATTTGTTGGAAAACTCTTCAGTAGAGACACTATCAAGTGCAGAATACTCAAAGTTAACATCGGTATGAGCTTCCTTGCTTATCTGTTTTTTTGTGTAGTTTATTTGTCCTGTCTTTAGGTCCTAAAACATCTACAATTGTTTAAGGAATCCAACTTCATATTCATGAATAAAGGAGCAAGTTCTCTCATTTTGTTTGCTTTCTTCCGGCAAAGACATTTTCAGGTTGGATCTGTTATTGCGGAATTGAAGGAAAGATTCCAGTCGCATTCAATGAAGTCATACCGGTCTCGATTTCAAAGGTAATTATTGTAATTGTAAATATTAGTATTTTCCGCTATAAGAGATAAGTTATACTTAATTACCCTCATGAATTGTTATAAATTGTCTGGTTATTTGTAATAATAATTTACAGCTAAATTTGTTTCATGGCATCTTAAATTCTCAATGCTTGCACCCTAAGATACTTCCATGCATGGATAAATAAAAATTAATCAATATTATCCAATTGGTGGAATATCCTATTAGTAGCAAAAATATTTTCCACAAGCTACGGCATGCAGCAGTGAATCATTGCATGTCATATTTCATGTATTATGCATCTCAAGCAAGCCATTGGTACTGTGTGTGAATGAGCTACATGTTCCTTAGTCTCCTAAGATTTTTCGTTTGGATATAGAACTCTAGTGCTATTGCTGAGGGGAACAAAATAAAATGATGAATATGTATCCCCTGCCTTTTCTGTGTTGACTTTCATTGTTTATGGTGGAAAAGAATAAGTTAAATATGAGCCATAATTATGCCATGATTTCTGCCTTTAAGTGAATTGAGTCCAGCCCGATTTCAAAGTTATCTAATTTCAGATACCAGTCCTTCAGTCCACACAAGTTCTTCCATTTCTCCATACTTGGTAATCAAACCTCTTCCATTACATTCTGATAAAAATAAATTTCTTAATGAGGTTTGTTCAATGTATTTAGTTTTACCAACCAAACCAAGGTATTATAGAGAATAAACTCTTTTCAATAGATGAAAAGATATTGGATGGAACACATCTTGACGTGTGGGAAGGAAGGGGTACAGCACATCTGTAATTGTCTTTAATGTGTTTTCAGATTTTGGAAATTTTGGCTTTTATTTGTGGGGCTGGATTTTTACTGGACAAACCCTGCACGGAATTTATGTTCCTGAATTATCAGGAATCCATGGTGTCTTTTATTAAGAAGATTAACTGCTTGGAAGATTTGTTTTTTAAGAGTCCAATTCAGATAGGATTTCAGTGTTCCACTGTTTAGAATCTTGGAAACTACATTTATGTTTATGCTTATAAAGTGAAATGTCTAAGCCATGTGTGACTAATTTTAATCTCTATAATCATAAGCTATCCTTTTACAATTTCATAAAAGCTAATTATTTCCTACCTAATCGGTCTTTATCTGTTTGGATAGATTTTTACCAAGGCATGCTTGAAGCTTGAATTTCTAGGCTTTTTGTCTTTGTAGCTTCTGATAAAGCACTTCTGCAACATTAGTTTTCAAATTTCAGAATTTGTAACTATTGTTCTATCTCCTTTCCCCTCTTTTGGTTGCAGAATCTTTGACTTGTGCATGAGTGACAATGCATCATCTTTCCTGGGAATTGAGCAATGGCAACAGTTACCTCATCTACAGCAATGGCTTGGCCTTGCAATTGCTGGGACTGTTGAACTTGGCCATATAGTGGAGTCTCCAGTTATTCATACTGCAACTTCAATTGTTCCCCTGGGATGGAATGATGTGCCTGGTTCAAAAAATGCAGAACCTCTGAAAGTTGACATTACTGGTTTTGGGTTGCATTTATGTTCACTTGTCCATGCGCAAGTGAATGGTAACTGGTACTGTCATTTCCCTGTAATAAACAACAAATAAACATTTACATTTATTGAGTTTTGGTGAGTTTTCTTGCTCAGATATTTTGTTTTTAGTGGGACTTGAAGGAAGTCAGTGGACTAAGGACTTAGACATAGTGATTGCAATGAATAAATTTGATAGCAAGTGGTAGACAACGAGAAACAATTAGGTCTTGTAACAAAAACAAGAGATCTATGAGAAAAGCTTGAGGAGGATGATAACTAGCCCTTAAGATGGATAAAACTGGAAAGTAGTGGCTTAAAAGTATCCTCTTAGACTTCAAACTTTGATGTCTTAGCTGGGGCAATTTTTCTGAGAATTTGAAGTCAGAAATGATTAATGTGTTCATAGAAGCAGTGGTTCTTGTGCTGTTGTGATTGATAGGACCATCAAATAAGAGGGAAAACAGTTAGTCAAATATCTGTCACCTAGCCACATATAGTATAATTGGACTACTGATTTTGGATGCTTTACTAGTGTGGTCTTTGAAGTCATCAAGAAGTCTAGGTAGTAGTTTGCCAACGTATTTCATCTGTTAAACGTTGGCTGCTTTCTTACTGTACTTGTGGATAATATTATTTTTTTCTGGGGTGTGCTGTACGAAGTTATAATATTAATATAGAGTGCTTGATTAGATGCATTTTCATATAAAATGCTGCCTTTTCTAGAGTTTCTGTTTCTTATTACTTCATAGAAAATAAGCTATGTCAACCTATAGTTATGTTATGTGTGTTTTTTCATTCTTGAATAGGTGTTCAACTACGGTTGAATCCTTTCCTTCTGCTCCAAAATATTCTTCAAATCATGGAAATCAACCTGACTTACAGAAGATGAGAGTATTAGTGGGTCCTCCGCTACGAAGTCCACCAAAGCATCTAACAGTGTTAGACTCCTTGATGCCTGTTTTTCCTTCTATAAATTCAGAGCCAGACTGTCTTGTTGGAGAACATACTTCAGGGCCTGTTGAGAAGGAGAAATCAATCCGTCCTGAGAGTTTGAATAATTTTTCAATATTCTGCACCAGTGATTTTACCACGGTCTGTAAAGAGGTTCATGTCAGAACTCGTAGGGTCCGGTTAGTTGGCCTAGAGGTATAAATAAACTTTTTCCAGGATCTATTGATCTATTTCATTTCACTATTCGTCTCTTGACTTGCATTAGTTGAGTGCAGGGTTCTGGTAAAACTACACTTTTAAAGGCAATCTTGAACAAAGGTAAAGTAAATACTACTGCCAATGAGGTTCTCATTCCAGAGGTTGATGTTCAAGAAGGTATTGCAGATGGTTTGTACTACTGTGATTCTGCTGGAATAAATATGCAGGTGGCCCCACTTTTCTCTTTCTTAATCTGTTAATCTTATTTGGGATTTACCAATTTGGTTTCCAGTGTTATGAAAATTGGAATGAACTGTGAGCTAGTTCAACTGGAAAATTGGTGAATTGTCATCTAGTTTGATTTGGAACTTTCTAAAACCGGATAACCAGACTGGATATAGAAACTGGCTACTTATAAAGAAATACTACGAGGCATGAGCTAATAAATTACAAAGTTAATTCGCAACCCTCACATGCTCTCATATAGCCTTGCCCCCTCCTTTGCATACCCAACCCCCCCACCCCAACTCTATGCATTGGCTTGGGCGATGAGGGCTGACTTTGTTCTCTTGAACTCTGTTACTTTATATAAGGACTACTCTTTCACCTTCATGCTTCCCATTATTTATCTATATTTTTTCAAATAGATAGACACTTCATTAGAGAGAGAAGGTGGAAGATGGACATGAGGGGGAGTGCGAGAATAGTTAAATTAATATTTACTGTAGAGGGATTTACTCCTTTAAGATAGGGATATAATGAGATCGGATCATGGGAGTTACTGTTTTATTTTTATTTGATTTTATTTCCTATGTAGGAAATCTTATAAACTGTATATATGCTTCAGCCCTGTGAATAGAAATTGATTGAGATATTCTCTGAACCATAATGCCACAAAATTGACTCACAACACCTATTGTAAAGCTGATATCTGGTCTAGTGTGGGGATAAACAAATGAGTCTCCCAACTAATCTCTGATATCTTTTGTGGGAATCAATATCTCCACATCTTCCTTTATCTACTGAAGGTGGTTTCTTCCTTTCTAAACTCTGTTTTGTAGTTTGCTTCCATAAGGGTATCAGTTGGTCTTGCTCTCAGCATTCCTGTATCCTTCGGTAAATCAATGGTGTACTTTCTTTTGTGAGACACTGATCCCCTTACTCGATCTTCCAAATTCTAGACCAAGAAAATTTATGAGACTCCTGAGGTCTCTAATTTCAAATTCTTCTACACGGCTGTCCTTTAATCTTTTGATTTATATTTGGTAAATTTCAATATCAGTTTGAAATTGAGTCTTGATGAAAATGTAAAATTTCTTGAAGATATGAAAAACTCAGATTTATCTTTTATTAAAATATACCCATGCCAGTTGAGTGTGATCATCAATAAATGTAATGAACCATCTGGCTTTAGACTATGAACAAATTTTAGAGGTAGCCCAAATATTGCTATGAATCAAGGCAAAGGGATGAATTGGTGCATATGGAGAAGGGATGTAAGATGCTTTGGTGTGTTTGGCTAATTGACAGAATTCACAATCAACAACAACAACAACAACAACAACAACAAGCCTTTATCCCACTAGGTGGGGTCGGCTACATGGATTGCAAGACGCCATTGTGCTCTATCATTTATCAAGCTTTTAGGAATATTATTAATTAAGAGATCGTGTTTAATAACTTCCAAGAGTGTTCTCTTAGGCCTTCCTCTACCTCTCTTAATCGGATTCAAAGTTATATGTTCCACTCTTCCACTCTTATTGACAGAATTCACAATCGAAGGAGAAATTTATTTTATTGTCAATGAGATTTGGAAACAAATGCTTCATACAACTAAGACTAGGGTGGCCTAACCTATAATGCCATAACAACTCATTGCTGGAAGTTGTAGAGTAAATCTCACCACTCTCACATTTATTTGATATTCCCTCTATAGAGGTCTCCCAACTCCTTAGCATTGCCAATCATTTTTCCTAAGCTCAAGTCCTGAAAATTGCACTCTGCATTAGTAAAATATACACCACAGCATAGCTGGGCGGAAGTTTTCTTAACGGACAGCAGATTGCATGGAATGTCAGAGACATAAAGAACATTATAAAGGACCATGGTACATGACAAAACTACTATACCCATACCGAGCACCTTCACGTGTCATTAGCAATTTTAACTCTGGTACGATGAGTATTAGTATTAAAATCAGTAAAAAGATGTCTAAAACCAGAAATGTGGTAAGTGGCACCTGAATCAACTATCCAAATGTTATCAGTTTTTACAGCACTCTGGAGCAGCTGTGAGAGGTATACCTGCTTGAGCAAGAGAAACAGAAGGAGTTTTCTCACTTTGTGTAGGTTCATGCCTATCAAGTAGCTTACAGAGAACTGAAAATTCTTCTATGCTCAAGGCTATATTTTCTGATTTGGAATCCACCATGAAACCACGCCCACCCTTTCCTCTGTCTACTGCCTGGTGGTTTGCCATGGAGTTTCCAACAAACATCTTTAGTATGACCACCTTTGTTGCATTGATCACACCACTTGGATGGCTTGCTCTTTGGATCTTGCAGTTGGTTATTTCTTGACACCATTGCAGATGAATCTGTATGATTGAAAGGTGACATAGTGGTCTGCAAGAGGTTCTTCTGGCTTTCTTCACACTTAATGATGTTGGCAGTTTCTTCAGGAGATGGTAGAGGTTTCATGCCCCTGAGTCAATCCCTGACTTCTTCAAAACGATCATTTAGGCCAAGAAGAAAATTATATGTTCATCCTTTCTCAACTAGTCCCTTATAGTAGAGTGTATCATCTGAGCAAGACCATTGATGCATCTTTTAGATATCAATTTGTTGCCACAACCTCAGCAAGGCATTGTAGTACTGAGTCATGGTCTTGTCTGCTTGATTGAGATCACGTAGCTGCCTTTTAATCTAGAAAACAGCATCTGTATTTTCCTTCACTTCATAGGTTCTCTTTGCTGATTACCAAATTCCTTGTGCTGTGGTTGCCAGCATATAATTCTTGCTAATTTCAGCAGTCATAGACCCAATAAGCCAAGTCGTAACCATACTATTTTCTGCGATCCACGTTTCATAGGAAGCCTCCTAGGTTCTGGTTCTTTTGCTGCTCCATTCAAATATTTTTCCTTGCCCTTTCCTTTGATAAACATGAGGATATTTCTGGAGCACAACAAGTAGTTGTTTTCATTGAGCCTGTGCGTGACCATTATGGAAGGAAAGCTTTCTGATGTACCCCCCACAGAAGGTGCACCGTGGTAAGAACTTAGAACAGCAGGAATTAAAAAGAGTAATCTACTTAGCTAGAGCAAGAATCTCACTCTAAATAACTTAACAGCCAAGTAGGAGAATCTCCAAAGGAAGATCAGGTTTATTTCTTAACTCATACCTTGCTATGTATGGGAGCAAGGATATTTAAAATAAGAGAGTACAACTAAATAATTCAAATAATGCAAGATACTAGCCTAAAAATTAGGAACTACTTCATAGGAACCTCCCTAACAACCTTGAGGTCCTATTATTCAGCAACTGATATTTAAAACAGAATAACAATTGAAATAACAGCAATAATTAATTTAAATCAGATAAATCCCTTAAAACATGCATGACAGCATCAGTTTCAACTATCTTCCTCTTCTTTCTATGATGATAAGTGATTAGTGATCTGCTGAGCTGACTTGGATCCTTATCATTACTCCCCCCCCCCCCGGAAAAAATGACTTGTCCTCAAGGTGGATGTTTGGAAATTACTATGCAAAAAGATCATAATCTTCCCAACTCGATTCTTCCTTTGGTCTAGACTCCCATTGGATCAATAGCTCTAAATGAGGTCCCTTCCAGTGATGAGATAGGACTGTTTCAGGTTCCAAAATGAGTTCAGAATCAGCTGAGTGGCAATTCAGCTGGAGGGTCCAGAGGATGCATTCCCTGAGCTGTTCGCAATAATGAGACATGGAAAACTGGGTGAACTTTAGCTGTTGAAGGTAGCTCCAATTCATAAGCCACTGGTCCCACCTTGCAAACAATGGTGTAAGGCCCAAAAAACCTAGGTGAGAGCTTGTCATACTTCTTGTGCAACAACGAGTGTTGCCTGAAAGGCTATATCCTTAAGAAAACCACATCACCTGCCTCAAAAGAGAGCTCATGCCAATGATGGTTAGCATACATCTTCATCCGGTGAGCTTTTCGCAAATTGTCCTTGAGTAATTGCAGCATGTAATCTCTAGTTTCCAGTTGTGCAGCAAGGTCATCAATGAGTTTCACCCTTTATGAAAGGATGAAGGGGGGGCGAGTCCCTACCATAAACCACCTTAAAGGGAGTAGTGTTGGCAGAAACATGGAAACCGATGTTGAATGAAAACTCAACCCAACATAAGAACTTATTCCATGAACGTGGTTGTTCATGTGCAAAACAGGTCTTAAGACAACAGTTGACCATTTCAGTTTGCCCATCACTTTGTGGGTGGTAGGCAGTACTCATCTGAAGGCGAGTCTAACTTAAACAATTCTTGCCAAAATGCACTCAAGAAAAGCGGGTCCCTATCTAAAACAATAGAACAAGGCATGCCTTGCAGACAAACAACTTCTTCACAAAAACGAGAAGCCATAGATTTTGCAATATAAGGATGGGATAGGGAAATAAAATGGCAATATTTACTTAGTCTATCAACTACCACCAGTATAGTGTCAAAGCCACTAGATTTGGGCAACCCCACAATAAAATCAAGAGAAATATCTTCCCAAATTTGGTTAGGAATAGGTAAAGGCTGCAATATACCAGCAGAAGATAGAGTTTCATATTTATTCTTCTGACAAGTAAAGCATTGCTGCACTATAGCTTTCACATCTTGTTTCATTTTGGGCTAGTAAACTGTAGCTGATAGATGCTTTAAAGTTTTCCCTAGAAGGTGTCACATGTGCCTCTTGTAGTAGCTTGGAGCGAAGAGACGAGCTTTGGGGAATGACCAAGCGCCCATTAAAATATAGTTTCTGCTCAACCAAGCTATAACCAGGTTGAGCTGGGATTTTCTTTCAAAGCAGCAATAATAGCAGCTGTAAATGAGTCAGCGATCAAAGCCTCCTGTAATTCTAGATAGTCCAAAGGCATAGGTATCACCATAGTGAGAAAATCAGCATGTTGTGGCCTCCTAGGCAGTGAGTCAGCCCCAATATTTGCTTTTCCAGCCTTATAGACAACGGTAAAATCAAAGGGAAGGAATTTAAGGATGAGGCGTTGCTGGGTATTTGTCAATATTCTTTGCTGTAGCAAATTCTTTAGACTGCAATGATCAGTCCTCACTGTAAAATGTCTCCCTAATAAGTAATGACACCATTTTTGGAGCGCTAATGCTGACACCAAAAGTTCTCGATCATAAGTGGACTGAAACCTGTTAGAGAAAGATAGCCCTTTGCTATAAAAAGCAATGGGATGGTCACTCTGCATAAGAATTGCCCCAACACCATCCATGGATGCATCCGATCTTACAACAAACTCAGCAATGAAGTCCAGAAGTTTTAATAACAGGAGTAGTAATAAGATGACATTTAAGCCTCAAAAGCTCTTTGTGCTTCAGATGACCAGCAAAAAGCATTCTTTTTAGTTAATTCATCAAGGAGACAAGCAATAATACCATAGTTCTTGACAAACCATCGGTAATAGCCAATAAGCCCTAGGAATCCACAAAGCTCAATCACGTTGGTAGGTTCTGGCCCCTCACTTATAGTGTTGACCTTTTCAAAGCCTATTTCCACTCCTTGTGCTGAAACTTTATGCCCCAAGAAGGATACACGAGTCTGCCCAAATTCACACTTCTTAAAGTTGGCATACTAATGTTGTTGCTGCATGGTGGTAAACACCAAGCGGAGATGCGCTTCATGTTGCATTGTAGTGGGGCTGTAGACTAGGATGTTATCAAAGAAAACTAATGCAAACTTTCGAAGGTAAGGTAGAAAAAGATCATTCATGGCTACTTGAAAAGTAGCAGGGGAATTTGTCAGTCCAAAAGGCATGACGACGAATTCATAGTGTCCACTATGTGTCTTGAATGCTGTCTTGTGAATATCAGCTGGCAAGACCCATATCTGGTGGTACTGAGAGCAGAGATCGATCTTAGAAAAATAAGTAGCTCCATGTAGCTCATATAAAAGCTCATCAATGTTGGGAATCGGGTATTTGTTTGGGATTGTGATTTGGTTCAAGGCCCTATAGTCTACACAAAACCTCCAAGAGTCATCCTTTTTCTTTACTGATAAAACCGTACTGACAAAAGGGCTTGAACTTGGCTGTATGAAGCCTTTCTGTGACAATTCATCTACATATTGCTCAATTTTAGTCTTCTAAAAGTAAGGATAGCGATAAGGATGTAAGGAGGTTGAGCCCATGGTAACAGATGAATGGCATGATAGTGATCTCTAAAAGGTGGCAAAGTAGTGGGTTCATCAAACAAGCTATCAAACTCCACCATGAGCTCGTCCACATCTATTAACTTAGCATCTGGTGACCCCAATCTAAGCTCAAAAGAAAACATTAAGTGCAGGCTTGCTTTCTGGTTGGTGGGTGGAGGCACTCCTTGAAGCTTATTCCTCTTACCATCAACCTAGCAAATTAAAAACATTTCATTCCAATTGGCTTGGATTGTATTCAGAGAGGCCAACCACTTAATTCCCAGGACTATATCGGTTCCCATAAGAGAGAAGGAGTAGAAGTCTTGGTTAAGAGTCAACCCTGGAAGCTTGACTTCCACTTCTTACATACCTTATTGCAGCGAAGAATTCTGTCATCTCCAATCTGAACTCCAAAAATAGATAGAGTAAGTAGACAAGCCTAGTTCTTGCACCAATAAATCAGAAATGAAATTATGTGTGGATCTACTATCCACGAGTAGCAATACATCATGATTCTGCACTGAACCACTGAGTTTCATAGTTGCTGCAGTGCTATTGCCCAGTATAGCGTTAAACAAGATCTCTGCAATCTCCAGAATCTCATCCTCGACTTATGTGACAGCTTCAATTTGCTCAGATAAGGGCTGGCCATCCTCGTTGATCTCCATAAGAGAGAAAGAAGACATTTTGCAGCGATGCCCAGGCCAAAAAACGTCCTCACAATGGAAGCAAAGACCTTTATCCCTGCAGCATTGCTGTTCGGAGCCTGAGAGAGCAGGTCTGATCAACGTTGTGCTTGCTGGACAAAGGTTCGAAGAGGACATGTTGGAGCTCCTAAATGCGTTCAATGTAAATGCTGAGGCTATCCCCTGTGAGTCACATGCAGAATTATTTTGTTGGCTGAAATTAGGGTTGGATTGATTTTGACCATAAGAAGCTGTGGGCTTTGGCCCACGTTGAAGTTGAAACTTTTTCTCATACTCTAGGGCAAGATTTATTGCCTTGAACACAGTATGTGGCTTTTATATTCACACGTCAGCTCTCAAATCTTCCCTTAAGCTGCTTAAGAAAACTCCAAGAAGGCAATGTTCTAGCTAGTGAGAAACTCAAGCTACACTCTTGGCAAATTCTTGTCTATATTCTTGAACAGATCCTGTTTGCTTGACAGAACAAAGGTGCTCATCAGGATTCTGGAATTCAAGTGGCCTATAGTGCTCTTGCAAAGCCCTCACGAGTTCATCCCAGTAAAGTAAGGTGCTTGCTGAATTAATCCAAAAGAATAAATCCAGTGTATCTCCCTCTAAATTCAAGGAAGCAACATCAACCTTCAAGTCTTTCGGTGTTTGATAATACTGGAAAAATTTCTCAGTCTTCAAAATCCATCCTTATCGGTCCCCTCCACTAAATTTTGGAAAATCCATTTTTGTATATGGTGGTTGTGGCCCTCTTATGTCAAAGTCATCTTCACTGTCTTCTTCCCAATGAGAGCGCCTATAATGACCTTCCATGGTTCGCCTGCCGCTACTAGTTGCAAAAGCCTCAAGTGCCTCTACCTTCTCTTTCAACATATCAAGTATCTCTAATTTGGAAGCAATTACTGTTAATGGATCTTTTGAAAATGGGTTTACAGTAGATTCATTCTGTGGGGGTTTATTGGAGGAAGTGGCATGTGGATCTATAGTTTTGTTGCCAGAACGTGTGGTCACCATGTTGATTGAATGTGGCTCGGATATCAAATTGGTAAGAACTTGTAGCAGCATGAATTAAAAAAATTAATCTATTAAGTTAGCTAGAGCAAGAATCTCACTCTAGATAATTTAACAGCTAAGTAGGAGAATCTCTAGAGGAAGATCAGGTTTATTTCTTAACTCATATCCTGCTTGTATGGGAGCAACGATATTTAAAATAAAAGAGTACAACTGAATAATTCAAATAATGCAAGATACTAGACAAAAAATCAGGAACTACTACATAGGAACCTCCCTTACAACCTTGAGGTCCTATTATTTAGCAACTGATATTTAAAACAGAATAACAATTAAAATAACAGCAATCATTAATTTAAATCAGATAAATCCCTTAAAACATGCATGACAGCATCAGTTTCAACTATCTTCCTCTTCTTTCTATGATGATAAGTGACTAGTGATCTGTTGAGCTGACTTGGATCCTTATCACACAGCCACTACCAAGAATGGTCTGTGTGCTTGACTCTTCTTGTGAGGACCCGCCAGTCGATTTTTTTTTTTTTTTTTGGTCACTACCATTGACTGTATGAGCCCTCATAGAGCCAGACGAGATCTGCTTTTGCTGCATTAGGACCAATGCTCTGATACCATGTTGATTTTGGAGGCAGAAAAGCTTATTTTACTATCCGATTATGATAAGGTACTTATAGGAGTGATTAGGTTTGGCCACATCTTGGCTAATCCCTAGAATCTTCCTAAATCATGGGAATTAAATAAAAATGATTTAACCCTGATGATAAAAACAATAAATAGCACCAGAAAAAGACAGCAGAAGGAATAAATGAGGGGAAATACTGAGGTTTTTACTATTGTAATCAAAATGAACCAATTTAGTGTTATACGATCTCCTCTGATTCTGGCAAAACTCTCCCCCTGTTACAATCCAAACTGAAATCAAACAGAGGACAACCTGTACATAATCATTAGGGACACAAGAACATAAGACCACTGGCGTTCGAGAGGCCATACTCTCCTGATCACACTCACAATACAAAATAACCCTCATTCCCCAACCCTCACGGCTGAAAGACATTAAGGACTCCAAAAAAGTGATTCACACATCCCCCAACATAGGCCGTGCCCCTAGGTAACCCCAAAACATAATTAAGCTAGCATTACTTTTCCCTGCAACCTGGATCCATAGGACAAACACTTGAACCAGTAGTAATTTCTTCTTCTGCCCTCTTAGTCTCCCTTATATGTCTTAGTGGATCTATAAACCTAGCGTTACTTTTCCTCTTGTATGTCTTAGTTGATTTATCGGCTAATAATAATAAAGATATATTCATATTTGGCCAAAATACATGGCCCATTAGAGATACTTAAATAAATGATAAGATAAACCCTATTGAGAAAACATATCAGCACACTCCAACAGTAAGACACTTGGATGATAATGAACTCTAAAACTCCTATATGCTAATAAAACACTAATCCCATAACCCTCCTAAATCAGAATCCTAAACTTTCAAAACATTGATTGGTTTTTCCCAAAACTTAGCATCTTGAGATGTTCCCTCTCCATTCTTTCTAATAATATTTTTTTTTAATCTAAAAGCAACAGCTATAATAAAGCAGAACGATTCTAGTGCATCTCTGGCATGATGTGCATATTCTGTGGTTGGTTACATTTAAGTGCCTAAGTTAGATGTGTACAATTTCATTGTAGAGACAGGTTGCTAAGATAGTCTGTGGATCAGCTGTTCTTTCATCTTTTCCTCTGGTTTCTTTGTGTGTGTATGGCAACACTCATTCATTCGTTCTCTCATTGTTTTGCAGGAGCTGAATAAAGAAAGTTCTCAATTCAAAGATGAACTGTGGTTAGGAATCCGTGATCTAAGTTTGAAGACAGATTTGATTGTTCTTGTTCATAATCTGTCCCATACCATACCTCGATATGCTAATTCCAATGTGCCTGAACATAAGCCTGTCCTGTCCCTCTTTTTGGATGAGGCTAAATCTCTTGGAATTCCTTGGGTTCTTGCAATAACAAATAAATTCTCTGTTAGTGCACACCACCAAAAGGCTGCAATTGAAGCAGTTTTAAAAGCATACCAAGCATCTCCAAGCACAACTGAAGTTTTAAATTCCTGTCCATATGTTATGGCTGGTGTTTCTGAGGCTTCCTTGTCACAGAGTGTGGACAATGAAAAGCTCAATAGAAGAATTGGTGTTCAAAGGCTTATATTTGCTCCTATTAATGTTGTTAGAAGGCCTTTCCAGAGAAAGGAGATTGTTTTTCCAGTTGAAGGTGTTAACTCTCTCTGTCAGCGAATCCACAGCGTTCTTCGTAATCATGAAGAGGCTTCATTTCAGGTGAGAATCTTTTGTCATGGTGTCAAATCTTATTTTGTTCTCGATCAAAGATTCCTATTTTGACATGTAACGCATGAAATTTTATTTTCTTTATGCGTTCCTATATCTGAAAAAAAAAGGATAGGACATGGATTCAAATGCAAAAATTGGTCAGTCATTGAACCTGGATAATGATCAATTCACCATTTCTTTCTTTGGTCAATGAGTAGTTCACAGTTAAATGGTTTAACTGCAGTTGAATTGAAGTTTAAGCAAAGCTTCTTTTTTTCAATTTTCTCAAAAGATTATAGTAGCTCTTTTCAAGGGCTAGAATCTGCAAATTAAAAACAGTGGGGTGAGATATGAAATAAAATCTGGATTGTGATATTTATAGCTTTCTTATGCAAACCTAGGTAATATGTGACATCTAGTTTCACTTTCACATGGAGTAATATGAGATGCTCTATGGGGTATATAAAGGGATTGGTTCTCCTATGACAATAGCCTTCCCCATCATCAGAATTGGTTGTTGTCAAATTCAGAAAGGGCTGAGCTGTGAAGGGTTTTCGATATGTGAATTGGTTAACATGTTCATTTGTTAGAAGAAATTTTGTAAAATGGGCAATGGTATTTTCATTGTTGATGCTTTTATTACAGGAGCTTGCTAGAGATAGACTGATGATGGACTTGGCACGAGAGCATCCAATGTCAATGGATGCAAGTAAAGATGCCAGAGCGAAGGCAAATTCGTTGAATTCGGCAGCGGTGGGCGCGTCAATTGGGGCTGGTATCGGCATTGTCATGGCCATTGTAATGGGGGCAGCATCTGCCTTGAGGAAACCATAAGGACCAATCCGAATCCTCTACACTTATAAAGTGATTGCATAAAATGCATTCACAGAGAGAGAGAGAGAGAGAGATGGGGATGAAAGAAAATGAGTTTAAAGAGTAGCCTGTGTTTTGCGCAATCAAGCTCTTTTTATTCCACTTTTTTCTCAAATGTATGACTTTATATGATTGTAGAGGATTCAATTTTCTAACCTTTTTCCTCTCTATGATTGACATGTAGTCTCACACAATGGGAATTAGGTTGTATAGGCTATGTGCAGATGCTTATTTATGTAGAATTTCATTCTTTTCTTAGATGTTACATGTAAGGTATTCCTTCAGGATAAAAAAATTTTATCACATAAATGGCATATAATCTCATCTATATAACAAGCTCCCTAATACAGTAGCAAAGCTTGTCCAAGATTTAGGTCCAAAAGTGGATTACATCCTGAAAGAGCATAATTAAAATTAAGAGATGCTTGATTCAACTGATTGAGATAGTTAAATTAACTTATTCTGAAATCTTGAACTTAAATCTCAATATATTCTTTCATATTAAATAAATATATCAAAATATCATTAAAGTACTCATGGATTGAGGATACTGAGTGGAATGAAAAACATGCAAAGTCAATTGGTAGCTTGAGATCATATGCAAATCACACTTAAGACCTCTTTATAAAGAATAATGCCAAATTATTTGAACCAGCTGGTCAAATGGTATAAATTAGCTTTTTAAAAAAAAAATTCATGCACATTCTTATTTCTTAAAGTGGTAGTAACCCCTTTGTAGCAGAAATTACGTTAGACTCGGAAAAAAAATATAGCTTTAACCAAAACCAGAAAAAAAAAAAAACAAGAAATGTAAGCTTTAGTTTTTTTGTTTTTTAATCAAGATCACAGGGCAATAAATGATGACATAGTAAGAAATTTTGTGTGGACCGTCCAATGAATGATCTCATATTAAGTTGTAAATAAACATAAATATAGGATCTTCAATAAAATATTTGATTATAGACACTTAAAAATATAGCTTCATTTTCTACTTGATAATAGTAAACCAAGCGCAAAGGTCTACAATTGTTTTTCCAATTTTAAACAATCACACTAATATCATTTGAAATGGATTATAACTTAGTTGATTTAGATGTGTTAGATTTATTAAAAAATAATAATTACTTACACTTGATTAAAAAGTTAAACCAACTAAATTAATCAAATGGTAAAAATTTAAAGTATGAAACAAAAGCCAGCCCCGTCTCAACTTGATTTTCTCCACTTTTTTAATTCTTCCATTCTCATTCAAACCACAAGACAAGTCTTATTTTACTAAACTTTAGATTTAAGCACTTCTCTTTTTTTTTTTAAACCATAATTTTAGGAAAAAACTTGTATACCTAATCTTGTATACTTAATATGTTCGTTTTCAATTAAATCGAGAGATATAAATCTTTTATAAATTATTTATTTTATAATAAATTTTTGTTATCAATTTTATTAATATACTAAAATTTAATTATTATAATTTAATTGAATAAAAGTATATTAAATATATAAAAGTAAGTACATAAATCTTACACTTAACTTTAAACAATTAATGTTTAACATATGATCTAGGACATTAGGCTTGAACATAGCCATATGCAAAAGCAAACTCTTTCTCCTTTTTCATTCACATAAGGATCAAGTTCCTCAAGAATTGAAGGAACAGAGGCTTTAAATTGAAAATGAAGAACGTGCTGCGCAGCGCAGCATGCTTTGCAATATGTGAGCTTTTAGGGAAAAAAAAAAAAAATTGACCTCCTTCGTTTTTTGGGGGTACAACAGAGGATGTAGACCGATAGAAAATAATTCCCCATAGGACAAGATTTCATACTATCAAGGGTAAGAAAAAAGGAAGACTACACTCAAAATATCCATGGGAGTGACAACGCCAAGTCATCTGGAACAAAACTCATGAAGAACAGCAAGAAAAATTCAGCCGGCCTTGCTTTGATCCTTCCCCATTAGCCAGGTTGACTCGATTCACGGACAGTTCGGCCTTGTAGGAATCAGAGTTCAACACTTTCCGGCTGATATTGCTATAGATTTCCTGGATAACGATCTCGAAAGCCGTTTGAACATTGGTAGAATCAAGTGCAGATGTCTCCATGAAGAATAAGCCTTCTTCTTCTGCAAGGCTTTTGCCATCCTCTATGCTAACCTCTCTGATATTCTGCAGGTCACACTTGTTTCCCACCAACATTCTTGCCACAGTAGTATCACAATGAACTGTAGGATCATTCATCCCAGAGTTATACTCCATCCACTCCAAAATATAAACAGCTTTTAACAATAATCCGCATACTAATTAAAATCCTTAATCTCATAAAATATATATTATGTTCCCTTTTTAATTAGTTCCAATTTATGATGAGTGAAAAGAAGATCATAAATTCATCGAAACGAAAATTCGAGTTAATAAATACAAAGGATAAAATGAGAAAAAAAAATTAAAAACATTAAATTGCTTATATTCTAGATCAAAATTAGCTGAGAGAAAATGATTATATGTTGGAACGGAGGAAGTAATTTTTAACCCAATTAATTAACTATGTGAAATGTAAATGACTGCATAATATTTCAAGTCCCATCAAAGATGGCACATAGCAAGGCAAACCATGCAGGACTTGAAATGAAGTCTACATCATTCAATTGTACTCCATCCCTCTGGTCTCATATATAAGCAAAAAATAACTGACACTTGGTAAGAAAAGTAGTTGAAAGTGGTTATTTCTCTTAATTGTTTTGCAAAATTGATCTTTTTCCTGCTGAAATACCTTCAGTACTATAATGTTTATTTATTTAATGATGCTCTACTTATTTACAGCAGACAAATCCATCTACTCCTATTGAAGGGAGGGCAAAATAGGAAGAATTCTTTGATGTACATGATAGAGGGACCTTTTCTTATATTTGAGACCAAGAAACACCCTTTGAAATATAATTTGCTTATATATGAGACCAGAGGGAGCAGAATACAATAAAGCAAGATCCAAAAAAAAAAAAAATTAACAGTGTTCTAACAGATGTGTCATCATCATGAGCATAGTAAATAATGATTCTGCAAATCAAAGGTTAATCCTCAGAAGAAAAAAAAATTCCTGGGTATACTTGTTCTCTACTTAGATAGGAAGACAAAGCAGAAATGATTCAGTTCTGAGTTTTTTTCCCCCCCCTTTTTTTTTTAATAAGTCCCTTGGTCTCTGAAAGCCATGTTACCCTATGACGAATTTGAGTCAAGTCAGATGGATCCCCTAAAGGGGACAAAGCTGTCCAAGAGTTCCTGAATTTTTTTAATTGAATTACAACATGTGAAAGTGCTTCTATGAAAGGGTCAATAATGTGCAGCGAAGTTGGAAAAAATATTCACATGTTCCTACTTTTAGGATTAAAACGTTGCAGCAAGTGAGCAAACACTTTGGGGTAATTTGGTATATAGAATAATATATATAGTGAGGGAATGGAACAAAAAGTGACACTCATTTCCATGGGTAAAAAAAAAAAAAGTCACTGTTGAATAATGATCAGAATGACATATTAAACATTGCATATTTCATTTTCTTTGCATTAGAAACAGAATCTATTTGTTCATTTTATACCAGAGAAGATGGCTCTCAATTAATTGCATTGCAAACGCTATACATAGGCAAAATCCAATTCACATCCAATAAAAAAAAATAAAAAAAAAAACCTTCCAATTTCAAAAAAAATCCATTCTTCGCCAAACTCTAATCATCTATAACATTAATAAACCTTACAAATGCCACCAAACAATTCATATTCCATAATGTATATAGATGGTCCATCAATGCTAGCATCTATGGCACTTCATTTATCCATTCGGAGTCCTACCACCAACCAGTTTGAATACATTTCCTAATAATAATTTTCTGATATTTTTTAATCATCAGTGGACATGCACACATGATTCCTATTATAAGATTTCTCTTCGGATCATAAATAGTTATTTGCGTGCAATATCCTTATGAAAAAACACCCCAATTTATCATTGACAAAACCTTCATATATATTCTGTGCCAATAAAGAAAGAAAAAACAAACAGCTATGCAAGTGCCAACAACTAATTTATGTCACAAAAAAGAAACCCAGCTCTGATTTAACTTCACTCACAATTCAATTGATCATAGTGAAACAAAAGAGAGGAAAAGGGCAGGCCAACTTTCCTTTCAAATACGATCCAAAGCAAGAAAGCTATAAAAGCAAGTTGAAATTAAGAGCTGACAGTAACAACAACATAATGAAACAATTCAATTGATCATAATGAAACAAAAGAGAGGAAAAGGGCAGGCCAACTTTCCTTTCAAATACGATCCAAAGCAAGAAAGCTATAAAAGCAAGTTGAAATTAAGAGCTGAGAGTAACAACAACATGATAGCAAATTGAAGCAACATT
Source organism: Prosopis cineraria (assembly GCF_029017545.1). NCBI lineage: Eukaryota > Viridiplantae > Streptophyta > Magnoliopsida > Fabales > Fabaceae > Prosopis > Prosopis cineraria. The sequence goes on along the minus strand of NW_026556237.1, from coordinate 12,828 downwards.
TAGCAAAATGTCAAATGCAAGATGACGAGAGATGCTACTTTATGTACAAAACAGTTCTCGACAGTCCTAATTAATTCGGATTAGGATCTCTTTCCAGCTGTAAAGGTAGCTTTCGTCCATTTAGAATGACTTGCTTGATCATTTTAAATTCTTCAACCAAACAATGCAATGCAATACACACACACACACTTAAAGTTGATCAAAGTAGACCATAAAATTGTTTCACAACAAATGCATAAAGGATTAAGATTATTGATGTTCATTTTATAATTTTACTATACAAGTAAACCCCTCGAGCCATATTCACCAATAAAAGAAGTCATGAAAACAAAAGGAAGAGGAAAAACTGAACAATCCTAATTAATTCGGATTAGGAGCTCTTTTCAGTTTACAATATAGCTTTCGTCTATAGAAAATGACTTGCTAGATCATTTAAAATTCTTCAACCAAACAATGCAGCACACACAGTCTCTCTCTCTCTCTCTCTCTCTCTCTCAAAGTTGATCAACAGCAATAGACCTCAAAATGTTTCACAACAAATGTATAAAGGATTAAGAATTGATGTTCATTTTATAATTTCACTCCTCGAGCCAGATTCACCAATAAAATAAGAAACAAAAGGAAGAGGAAAAAGGCATGCTTGTTTAACCTTTTAAAACCATCCAGAGCAAGGAAACACTGCACATTTCAAATTATCAGACCCTAAATGATACTTCAAATCACATTCAAACACTTCACATTCAATCTGATCATGTTGCTATCAGGTAAAGATAAAAGCAAACAGAAATTAAGAGCAGAGGGCGAGCATAAACATACGAGAAAGCTCCTCGAGCCACCTTTTGATGCTGTCAAAAGTGGTTCTCCTACTGATATCGTAAACAATGAGAGCCCCAACGGCACCTCTGTAATAAGCAGAAGTGACAGCTCTGAATCGCTCTTGGCCAGCAGTGTCCCAGATCTGAGCCTTAATTTCTTTGCCATCAATTTCCACGACCTGGGTCTGAAACTCAACCCCAATTGTAGCCTTAGAATTGTTATCGAACTCGTTGCGAGCAAAGCGAGAGAGCAAATTGGACTTGCCAACAGCAGAATCACCAATCAGGACAATCTTGAAGAGGTACTCCTCACCCACTTCCTCGTTGTCCTCCATTGCTGCAAAATTTTCGAGCTTTGTGAACTTCCGAGTGTGGGATTCTGCAAAATGTATAAATGGGAGAATGGTATTGGGGGGGGCGGAGTGTGAACTGAGTGAAAGAGCGGTGGGGTTTAGCTTCAGGCACGTCGCGTGATTGGCGGGGTTTATCGCTTCTTTTTTGATCGAACCGATCTTTTTAGTATGATAATAATCGGTGTCTATTTGACCGACCTTTCGGTCCAGCGCATTGACTTCTTTTCATCAAGTTTTAGAAGAGGGAAAGCAAAAACGAATTTCTATATATGACTCGGTGCTAATGTTATAAATAATCTTCCTACATTTTTTTCGTATTATTTTATTACAAATTACCCTATTTGTACAATTATTTATAGGGAAAACATGACATAAAAATGATATGATATTTAACAAAATTTAAATAAGTTAGATTTCAGAAGAAGCTTATCGAAGCCAAAGTGTGTTTTCATGTTTAGAAATTTCCACAACAACCTTGTAATTTAGTGGTATATAAACTTCTGTAAATGAGAGGCATTGAATTCAATTCCTTGTTAGTGCTTGCCCTTCTAATTTAAAAAAAAAATTATGATTTTGTTTTTATTAGCTTCTAACATTGTTTCAAAATTTATTAAAAAAAAAAACTACAAAGATGCTTACATTGTCCATTAATAAATTTTTCACATCCACAATAAAATTTAAACTCACGAATTTATAGGTTATAAGTAAAATCCTGATCAACATGATAAACTTTGTTAACAAAATATTATATTCTTATATTATACTTTGTGTTCTTTTAAATAATACTTCTTATCGATATTTAATGTTTAATATGAATTTTAAAATTTATATGATTTTATATAGCTTCCCTCCACCACCATTTCTCTTCATTGTGCCTACAAATTTTTATTAGGTTTTGTGCGATTTTTTTTTGTCCTTCAACTTCTTTTACTCATGTCAATAGGACTTTTACGGATTTTTTTAATAAGATTTAAATGCAATGAGAATAATATAATCTTTCAAATTATTTTAAGTATTATTTACTAACGCATTACTCCCATGAAATGTGTCGTTGGCTAGTTGCAGAGTATTATAGTTCAAAAATTAATGGACCGCGTGTGACACTTACAAATTCAAAGTTTATTTTTCCCATGAAAAAAAAATATTAAAAGATCTAAACCCTAAAAATATTGGCATGAATAATTGTTTTTTCTTGCTTTGGGAAAGACAACAAAGCAGGTGGGCCCATGCATTAGAAATTAAAAGAGCAATATTCAAATTTTGTAAGTAGGGCGACATTCCACATGCTATAAATTTTATATTATTCATGATGTGCTATTTGGCACAAAAAAAAAAAGTTAATAGTTAACTAATACACTAGTTAATAAGAAAATGAGACACCCCAATCTTGCTAAGCAATGTTCCAATAACTAAGGTTAAAATACTGACTAAAAAATATACTAATATTTATTACCTCATCATGTTTGAAATATAATTTATTTATAATAGAAGAATGACTGCGTGCAAAATTGATATTAAAAAAATAATATGTGGAGGATATTACCAAAAGTTTTTTTTTTTTTTGGGTCAAAAGGATATTAAGTATCAGGAAGGATGCCTAATGCCTATCAAGTAGAACTGTGAATTGTTTTTATTATTAATTAGTAATTAATTAATTAATAATTAATACATGGATGGTTTGTTAATTTATAATATTGATGAAAATGAATAGTCAACAGTGAAGAAATGGATAATTATTTTCTGCTATGACGATGGTGGAAGGATTACAAATTTAAAAGACAAAAAACAAAAAGGTTTATGGATTAGGTAGTTGAAGATTATGCTCTTTGAGTGATTATTAATTTCCGTAGGGTAAGCGGACAACATGCGAAAGTGTGGCAACGTGCTGCCACGCCCTAAATATATGGGAACTTAATTATTATTACTGATAATATGGTTGGTGAAGCATTTAAATATACATAAGGGGTAATTAGTTGATGGCCTAATAGTTAAATGAATTTATATTATGTTTGGATGCATATGAATTTATATTTAAATTTAAATCAAAATCAAATTCTTTATCTGAACACTTAAAATTTTATAGGTTTGGATTTACTTATATATGCATGGATTTAAAATACAATGATTTCAACTTTTTTAAAAAACAAAAAATTGATAACTGTAGGTAGACAAAGCCCCCTATATAGTACCCCTACTAACCATATCCGGCCAATCCTTGTCTAAAACACTCAGAAGTGCAGCTGAAGGTTAAGAGATTGCATAAATCCTAGGTGTTGCAGCGAGCCCAAACTTGGCAAGAAGATATGCAGTCATATTACACTCGAGACATGCACGTTGAAGCTGGATATCTCAATTCCGCTACGAGAGATTATTTTGGATTTCTAAAATCAAATCCTGATCAAAATGTTCTTGGTTCAGTGTTGCCAATAAGATTTCCAAACCCTCCAAAGAGTCCATTTCCAGAACATGATGTCTCGAGCTTGCATCCCACGCCATTTTCAAACCGAGGAGCAATGCCCAAATTTTGGTTGAAAAGCTATCAGTGCAGTCCAATCTGCAGGTGAATCCCTATAAGAAATCTGCCTTGAGAATCCCATAGCAAACCACCATATACAGCAACATTGCCAACAATTGAGAAGGCGCCATCAACATTAAGCTTCATCCATCCACCATCCAAGGGAACCCACTTGTCCGAGCACTACCTTACAGTAATAGTGTTAATTATAGTCAGCCCAAGTTTCCAGTGAGCTTCACAAGAGGTCTCAACTATAGCCCTCACACGCAACAAAACTTCCTCGAGTCTAGTAGATTTTCATTCAAACCAAAACACATTTCCCTGTTGCCATAACCCCCAGCAAATTACTATAAACAGAGCCCCCCAGTTCTTCCCCACAAAGAGCGCATTTTTGGACAGGTTTAATGAAATCCACTCCTTTAAAGCAGGTCTTTCAAACCGTGCTGACGAGGGGAGTAAGCTCTGCCAGATTGCTTTTGTCTGCATACAGCCATGTAATAAGTGAATCCCATCTTTGTAAGCATCGTTACATAAAGGACTCATGTCCTCCAAGCTCAAACCACCTCGTTTCCATTTAGAGATACTAAGAAGTCCATTTCAATAGCATACCAGAGGAATGATCAACATCTTTGAGGAGCTTTAATTTTGCTAATTTTATCCTAGCAAGAGCCAGAATGAGACTCAATTGTTGAAAGCAAGCTATAAGCCGATTTGACCGAAAATAAATTGTACTTTTTACCACACCATCTAATATCAACCTTGTTATTAAAAAGCCCAAATCCATACTATAACATCCTCAATTACAAACTTTGAATTTTTAATGTTCTAAAAGGGATAAATTGATAAAATTGAATGATTAATGAATTCATAATGTTTTTGGACCACTAATAAAGTTATTGAATCATTGAGCAGTCTTAGAAGAGGATTTTGGAGTTTGTGCAAAACAAGCATTAAGTGAGGCTCAAAATTCAGTTTGAGCTCATTGTGCTATCCACCGTAGCGGACGCACCATGCACCATGATGAATGTGCAAAAATCTACATAAATCAATTATGTACACAAATCAAAACAAGAGGAGAAAGAGGAACACGTGAAGGATAACGGAGGTAGAGCTTGAAGATGCTAGGGCTTCACTTTTAGAGTTTTTTGTAAGCATTTTAAGCTACCTCTTAGCTACTCTCCTCCTTCCCTGAATGAAATTTCTATTAGTTTAGGAAGTATTGGGTGTTATTTTTGTCTCTCGTTGGGTTTTGATCGAACACATTGGATTAGTTAAACCTTGGGAAGTTAAATCAAGCTTTTAAACTTAGATTTATGGATCTTATAGTGATTTGGGATTTTTTATCAAGTTTAGATGAACCCTAGGTGAATTTGGAAGATTAGGAGTAATATGGGTGAAGAATTGATATAATTTAACTATTTGGGTGTTAAATAGAATTATTGGAGTGGGTTGGAAGTGTTAATTTTGGTAAAGAGGAAATTTGGGTATAGTAGCTATCCAAAATTAGGCTAAAAGGAGTTGAATTAGAGTTAAAATTAATGATTGATATTTAATCTTGTAGATTAAATGTTGATCGAGCCCTGTTAAGCTTGTGGACCCTTGTAGGGTAACCAAATTGCCACAATAACCTTTTTGTAATAAAAGAATTAAGGTAACCGAATAATGTAGTCCTTCTATTTAAGTGGTTATGGGTTTGCAAAAACAAATATATATTCTATTATGAAAACTTTGATTTATGCATGACTTGTTGATGTTTTGAAAAACTTGTATGAAATGGTATTGATCTAATGTATTATTCTATCCTTAAAGCCCTTTTTACGTGTATTTGTAAGATTGGATGCAAATTGAAATGTTACTAAATGTCATATTATTATCTATAATGAGAAATATGTCTATGATTGAAATGGAATGAGCATGATAATTGTAAAAGGGTAAGAGTTTATCCTAGAGTTGTCAAGGGATATTGTATGAAATTCATATGGTACATCGGCACTATGGAGGCTCAAGTGCACAGTCTCTCTTGTTTAGAAGTTCCAATACTATCTTAGAGGAAGATTGGGCATATGACACCTCGAATATTTGAGAAAGGGGGAATATGTGGTCCAAAATAGGTGAAGGCACTTTTGGCCGAAGTAGCCTCCCATAATTGGTGATAGTCTAGTCACATAAACTTGGTCTTATCATATTTTTAGCCCACATATTTGATCGAAGGAAATAAGGAGGATATAAAATACAAAATGTTGATCAGGCATTATATGGATTAGTAAATGATAAGCATGTGTTTGATATATATTCGATAACTTATTTTACTTCATACACTTATATGCTATTATTGTATGCTTATGAATAGATAAGATTATTTAGTTACCAAGTATTTAACTCAACCCTATGATTATATTTTGCAAATGAAAGATCCAATAGGAGTAAAGGAAAGGAGGACTCTACTAGGGTTTGAGGAGCTTGAGTTTATATAGCTCTTCCTCTCTTTATTAATAGTGTAATGAATCATTTGTATAAATTTATGCTAACTTAGGATCATATATTGTTTTGGGGTCATTTGTACGAGAATATGTTATTTATGGGTATCTCGACCTAGGATAATGTAATTATAATGAAATTATTGTAAGAGGTTGAGATACTAGTACAAATGACATTATGGTGGTATTAATATATGCATGGATAAATATGGTTTGGTTGGTTGTGTTAATGCCTGTGCCCCTTAGTTATTTTGAAATCATAGTTTTAATGGCCAAATCATGTCTGGAATGAAATTGTTGATATACAAATATTCAATTAGATGTGTTGTGGTCCAATTGAGTTAGTTTAAGTAGTCCTAGAGTTATTAGCACTTAGATAGTGGTACTGGACACCTTGGGGATGAGTTATGAAAGGAAAAAAGATTAACTTTTTGTCTTGGTGTCTAACTTCTAAATGGTGAAAGGCTTAGTTGTAAAAATGGTACCAATAGCTATGTAGTTAAAAAGTCACGTATAGACACTTGAATCACTCAAAACGGACGTTGGATGGTGAAAAGATGCATTCTAAAGTTAGCTAGAGGTGCTATCATGATAGCAACAAGCACACTGTACAGCCAAAAGACTTTCCTCTCTGTGCCATTCGCTATGGCAAATGACATATGACCTGCAACGGACAGTGCAATTTAGAAAGTGTCCAAATTGCCCTCTTTTGATCATTGTATGAATTAATTTTTGTTCCTACGCTTCTATTGTTCCTTTTTATATGTTTTAAATCATCATTTGAGCTCAAACATCTTTTCAAAAAGGGTTTATTGAGATCCCAACTTTTGAACTTGATTTTTAAACTATTGTGTTATAATAACCTAATATAAGGAATTAGTTAATCCTAGTTATCATAACAGCATTGTGTGCTATTGTTGCTCAATGCAAGTGTACAGGTCATAGCAAATAATATAAAATGAGTAAAGTATCATTCCCTCGAGGATTTGTTTAAAAACAATGGTCAACCAAAAGACTAAGCAAATTCAATCAAGTTAAGCTACACATAGTTAGGTGAAAATGATTTTTCGAATGAAATTAACACTAAAAAATAAAGAAAATCGATTGATTCACAAACTTCAAACAGAAATTAAGACCTAGGATTATTTATCCCCCGTGCATTTCATAACACCAAAATTACCTCCTCTCATAAATGCTTTTAATCAAAATAAGTGATAATCTAAGGTTCTAAAAATACTTGGACAAGCTCTTTCAAGTCATGAACAAGTGTTTAGTTAAATTAATTACTCAATCTCTTGTTACAATTAATAAAACTCAATTTTAAACACCAACCCTAATGTGGCTATGCAAGGCTAGCAAGTATATCTCTATCTTACTAGTAAAACCATCCATTCAACATGCAAATATTAAGTTTTTAAACAATTTTATCTAAGTTCTATACTTAACCTAGCCCTTTCAAGCATTAATTAAGTGAACCCAACATCTAAATGGTGGCTAATCACTTAGAAGCATTAAGGAAAGAGTAAAATAAAACACACACACACACACACATATATATATATCATTAATCACAAAAAGAGAGGAGAAATATAGTGTTAATCTATGCAAGGGTTTCAAATAATTCTAAAATAAAGGGTTTAGCCACTCATAATTATCCACAAGCTACAAATATGCAAAATAAGTAGACCCATTTTAGATTATAAGATAGGAAAGGGAAGAAGAATAGCAAAACCAAAGAAGAAGAACTCTAAATGTCTTTAAAGCTTCAATCTCTTGATCCCAACTCTTTTAATGCCCAAACCCTAGCACAACTAAGCTCAAAGTGTGTCTAAAAATCTGAAGAATGCGTTCTGGGTTGAGCTTTCAACTTATATGTGTCCTAGCCAACCAATTTCTGATAAATGAAATGCAGCGTTTTTTTGACAGCGGTGAAAGTCGCAAACGAAAGCCACAACTTTGGGACAACTTTGGTAGTTTTGCACTGTTTTGCAGCTAACGAAATTTTGTGCTTGATTTCTTCATCCAATCCCAAAAACATTCACAAAGCTCCAGAAATGCTTCTAATCGAAATTTCAACCAAAATAATATGAAATTAGGCTAAAAATATCAAATCAAAGCTAAGAATACAAACCCAAAACAAAATGCACATTTTCCTAATTTGGGCAATAAAAATATACACAATTGAGCCAAAAAGGATTAGAATTTAAGAAAAATGTGATGAAATGATATAAACTTCTAGAGGTTAACAGTTATGTTCTGGTAATGTTAAGGTGAATATCACACATATTATACTACACCTTATCCTAAATAGATTTAATACTTGACCAAATATTAGAACTAGGTTGTTTTGAATCAATCCATAGAATCAAATCATCACCACAATGGTATTTACTCTGTATAACATTTACCCAAAAAATATTTCTCTTCTTATAAAGCCCCCAACCTAGCTTCATAAGATAGGCATAATTATGCTTCCTTGCATAATGAAGTATGAGGCCACCCTACTTCTTTAGCTTACAAACCTTATCTCAAGCCACTAAATGGATACAATGACGTTCCTTGTTACTGCCCTGTAGAAATTCAAACTTACACTAGTCTAGAACATCAAAAGTATTACTAGGAAAAGGCACGTCTACATAACATGTCTAGGAATAGCTGAAGTAACTAAAGACACCAGTATGGTCTTACCTGCTAGTGAGAGGGAGCTAGGTTGCCGTTTATCAAGTTTATTCTTCACTTTATCAACAATCTCTTGAAAAGAAGTCTTGTTAACTTTTTGATGTAATAAGGGCACCCTAAGATATTTACTTAAATCCATTGTTCAAGAAAACCCGAAGTGTAAGGTCACTTTAACTAATTCACCATTAACTCCAAAATCAAGACAATTATGGGATTAACTCGATTGAATTACCAAGTTTATAAAATTTACATGAATGAGATCCCAAGTTTTTAAAACCTAACATGCTAAAAAATTATTTCATAAACAAAAATTAAAAGAAAACATTATACAAAGCATGGACATCATGCAAGATAAGATAATATTAAAATAGGGTCAAAAGAGCAAAAGTAATGATTCTAGCATAATACGCTATAGCATAAAATTTTATACTGCGCATAAATTGCAGAAACTTGTCATGGCAGATTTTTTGACCGAACTTCTGACGCACCCCAAATCTTCATCCAACATCCAATTGAGGTGATCTAGGTGTTTATAGAAAGCTTTCTCCAAACTCTAGCTAATAGCATTAATTTTATATTCAAATTAATTTTCAATCAAATTTGGAAACTAAAATCTAAACTTACTTATTTATGCTTTTAAAATATAACTAGGGTGTTCAAAATTATAATCAAGCGCCATAAGCTCATAACTACCCTTAGACCACACTCAATAGACTTAACAATACATGTGCAATACATCACTACACTCTAATAACATGCACAACATATTTTCAACACGCAACCCCTTAATCTTAAAAATGACAGGGGGAGTCTCAATCATATAATCTCACATCTAAATCACCATCATTTACAAATATACTTACTCCTTACTTGCACAAATATTTTGGCCCTATTTAGATTTCACATTAATTCACATACCACCTAGGGCCCAAAATACACAACTTAAATCAGGAGTCAAATAATGCAAGTAAGCAAAAACATACAATCTCCTAGTTAGCATTACCAAGATAAATTATACACATAAACTTTTAAATAAATGAGGCCTACAAATCTAAAATAGAAATCCTAAGCCCCTGATTTTTTCCTCAGTCCTGTCCTAATAAGCTAGCTCTTGTAATATTGAAAAGAAAGTTGTGAGTACAACCACTCAATAACCAAAGTTAATCTAACCTATATAATTGCATATCAATTAATTATAGATACAAATGACAATTAATAACTTCATAAACATCATATGCATATATTTTAAATATAGCCCTAGCCACAAAACTAACAACTATGTAACCAGGCATAAACATATATCATTACATAATTTCAAAATGCACATCATATGGTCGCAATAATAACAACTATGCACCCTTAATAGAAAACACGCTAGATCATAATAATAACAACTATGTGGTTGAAAATAAAATGTATGATCAATGCCAACCTTATACCCTCTTGATACTTTGACATGAAACTAATGGATATTTAATGGTTATGCCCTAAACTCGCACTAACCTAGTCTTTTATTTGTGAGGAGCTGTTAGGCTAAGGTAAACCCACTCACTTGTGATCTGCAGTTTTCTTAATACTAACAATCATAAAATGTCGTACCCCTAATTTAGCCTCCTCATGAATTAATGAAGACTAATTAGGTTTGAGTCCCTTGAAGAATAATAGAACAGTCCCTAATCAATCATTAAACAATGGCTACCTCTCAATTCTAACTGTTAATACTAAGGCAAGTTTTCAATTTTAACAGTAAGCCGCCATTATCATGTAGGTTTAACATAACTACTCCTCTTCCTATAAGCAAACTCCCACCTAAATGATCATGCTATGCACAAATTGCTAATTTACATGCCATTCAACGACATTAATCACACCATATCACATCATATTCACATAATTTTCTTTCTCTATTATACTCCACATGCCAAAAAACCTATATTCATCATTTTCATAATGACATGCTACTCAATCATTATCATTAATCACATATGTATAAATATGCATATTATTCTCAAAATCTAACACAGTTTCACACACATAATCCATCACATTACCAAAATTTGCATCATTGAGTCTTTAATCACCCAACAAGTTCTAAACAATTTAACTCAACAAATAATTAATTAATAAATAACTATATAAACTATATTTTCCTCCAGTATTAAAAGATCAAAGGTTTACCCTTCAATAGAAGTTCTTCACAAGCCATACTAAAGCTTGAATGGTACACAAGATGATTAATATACAATTAATCATACAATAATCATTAATATCATCATAAACACTCTTCCAACTTTCATAAACCAACACTTTAATTACATAAAATTCCAATATCTTGTACTTACGCATAACTATTAGGTTTATTAACTCCATTTAGCTTTCATTAACTTAAATAATTACCAATATAATACTCAACAATTTAAAATCACATCTAAAATGGATGATCCAAACTTACAACCTTGTAAAAACTTCTAAACTATGTGTAGAATACTTAAACAACTCTCGTTAGTCTCATTTAGACTAATAAGTTCAGACCCATAGCCTTAAATCTGAAAATCATCATCTCCCAACCTCAAATATTTCTTCCAAAATGTGTAGAGAGAAGAAGAGATAAAGAAGGCATACCTAAGTGAAACCTAACTTCAAATGCCTTCAAAATGCTCAAAAGTTAATGTCCTAACAGAGAAAATACTCTCTTGGTCGCACTCTCTATGTTTTATGGTCTAACTCTCTATTTTTTAAATTGATTCACGTTTTTTAAAAAATGGTTCAGGAAATTTTTGCTGCAGCATAATTTTATACTATAATATAATGCACTGTGGGCTAAAAATCTAATTTCTCTTTATAATTTGAGCTCGAGTAACCCAATTCGCTTCTGAACCCAATCTAAAGGCTAAAGCCAAAGCCAAATCCAATAACCATCTCTAACTATCCTCAAACTTAATTATACTTAAATTTACACAATTACCCTTCATTAAATTAATAAATTATGGGAAAAAATTTTGGGATGTTACACTAAGCAAGAGCCAATTTCTATGCAACTATTATGATTCACATTTTCATAAAAGAATATATGGGTTTTCAAAGAATTAACCTTAAGGCTCGAAGCCATACATAACTCTTCAAGGCAAGATCTGATAATCTTTTCCTATTGTAAATTTACCTCAGCAAAAAGAATAATATCATCTATAAGAAAAGATGGAAAATTGAAGGCCCGTCTTGGCTTTAATTCACCCTCATTGATTCTATTCTATATTATATGAGCTAGTTTCTCTATACAAATCATAAATAAATAAATAAGGAGACATTAGATCCTCTTATCGAATTCCATGAGAAGGGGAAAAGGAATTTGATTTAATTCCATTCCACAATACTTGCATATTAAGAGTTAAAATAGTAAAGAGATAAGTTGAATCATATTTTGAAAGGAGCTTCAATTCATAAAGGCATAATTCCATAAAATTCCAATTTACCCTATCATAAGTCTTTTCTGGGCTAATTTTAATTGTCATAAACCCCTTTCTTCTTTTCATAGACCTCATTAAGTGAATAACTTCTTGGGCAACAATAAAATTATCCAAACTATGTCTCCTAAGAATAAAACTACATTGATTCAAGGATAATCCAAGGCAAGAAGAAAGATCTAATTCTTTTTTTAAAGAAGTTTAGTTATAATCTTATATATCGCAATACACAGATTAATAGGGCATAAATCCCTAAGAGATTCAAGCAGGTTCTTCTTCGAAATTAGAACAATTAAAGTATTGTTAACACCTATAATCTCAGAAGGGTGCTAAAAAATGCACTACACGTTACATAATAGTTTTCCTATTTTTTTCCTATTAGTATTGAAAGAAGGAGAGCATTAAACCTATCAGGTCCTAGAGATTTAAGAGGCCCCATGTCAAACACTATCTCTTTTATCTCCTTGTCCTACATATAATGAACACTAAGCCAAAAGATGACTCATTTATATTAGTATAAGTAACATT
>NW_026556236.1:0-39379 GCF_029017545.1 Prosopis cineraria | reverse complement strand
ACAATAGCATTCAATCTCTTTGGAACTCTATTGTGTTTGGATGGTCAATCTGGGCATATAAGGTTTAAGCCAAACACTTTTCTCAATCAAACTTTGCATCAATGGAACATGGAGGTTTAGTAAGAACTTTCTTGGAAAAAAAGGAAATGAAATAATATCCTACTTCTATACACTAGTACAAAAATGACTTTTTAGTGGTTTTTAAAAATGACTTTTTATAGTGGTTTTAAAGAGGTGATGTTGTTTAGGAGGTGTGGGAAAGTCCCTCTTTTTACATCGATTATAAACTGATGTAAAAATTAAATTTTTTACATCGATTATAGAGCCGATGTTGAAAATTATATACAAGAAAATAAAAAAAAAACCTTAACCTTTATAACCGGTTGTAAAAAGTATCATATTCTACAACAGTTATGGTAATAATCGGATGTAAAAAGTATTTTATTTTTTTATACTATATTTATTTTATCAATTTACCCATTCCTGAGCATAAAAATTGCCAAATCAGATAGTCCTTAATTTACAATTGTTTATCAAGTATTTATCAACTATACAAAGCTATTTAACTATTAAAAAAACTAATAATGTCTAAATTGTCAAAAATTGCCATTCCTATGCATAAAAATTGCCAAATCAGACAGCTCAATTTATTTACAATTGTTTATCAAGTATTTATCAACTATACAAAACTATTTAACTATTAGAAAAACTAATAATTGTCTAAATTGTGTCAACTATCAAAATTAAAACATGTCTAAAAGTAATAAAAATTCACAAGTTCTCCACAAAATAGATTGCCCAACGTATGCGGATGTCTTCAATTTCAGCTTCAAAAAATGCATCCGAATTGTCGAACATCTAAAATTTAATTCATAAAATAGGCATATTAATCAATCTCAAATAAACATAATAAAATAAAATTTTAAAAATATATTTACTTCTTTTGTAAATTCGGTTATGCCTAATGTGATAATATTGAGCATGTCTCATGACATATAGACAGCATAAGTTCGTCCTCACTGGTTGTCTATAACTCTGTATGAGACAAATCATAAAAAATTAGTAAGAAATCTTAATAATTGAACATATTAATAAAGTATAGCATCACCTTTGGCTTAATCCATGTGGGATCCTTGAGCTCATGTCCATGCTTTTGTAAGACTACATTTGATATCTTCTCATTGCCCTATGATCAAGATTACCAAGTTAGTAAAAATATTCAAAAAAAATTAAATTAAATAGTTTAGTAAAAGTATTCTTACAAGTCTATCGTCTTCTTCATTTTTTTCCCAAGTTTGTAATGGAGGGAGCATAAAAAGACGACAGTGTTGCTCTTCATTGAAAGAACAAATAACTGTCAATGGTCCCTGCTAAATATGATACAAGTTAAAGTAAATCCATATTAAAAAACTATTAATTATAATTGTTCTTATTAGTGCACATATGGAGCTATAAAAACGTCCTTTTGACTTCACATATTCTCTGTTGGAGGTACACGCCCTTAACTGGAGTATTACCTTTCTCTGTCATGTGATGAGGGCAAAGGAATCCAAACTTATCACCTTTGCCTGATGTAATGCACAAATGATGAAGATACCTACAACAATGCAATTATATTAGCTTACTAAACTTGATGATTAAATTTACTTACAACAATGCAATTATATTAAAGAAAAATATACTTACATCATAAATAGTTCAATGTGTGGTGTGGTAAGCTGATTATTTGATAGAAGTCGAACCAAATCTTCTATTCAATTGTCACTATCATGTCTTTCTTACCCACAACCTCCGGATCCATTTCTAAACTCTTGAATTGAATGATAAATCATACGCCATTAAGATCATTACTAATGCGGAGTCAATGAGGGTTGTGGAAGCTTTGGGAGATTCGGCGAGGAAAGCTTCAACATAATAAAAAGGCAAGAAGAATAGTTAATAAAAAAACATATATTAGGAAGTTGCTGCATAATAAAAATTCATGAAATTTCGTACCACAACTTGAACCAAATTCACAAGGGTCTTGGGCCATAGGATAAAATTGCCAACAGCTTCAACCATAGTCTTCACCTCATCAGTAGGGAATGGAACCAAAGCATCTGGCACTTTTGGATCTGCAACCACCACTCTTACTTGATCATCTTGAATTTGCTTGTGGTGGATGGTTAACCCCAAGTTGTAGATGCTACCAAGAGCAACCAAGCATTTATTAGGATCTTTTAGAAATATTTCACATGGTTCACCAATGTTGTCACCAGAAGGACCCTCTAACATATGCTCAAGAACATTACTCCCTTTTGTACTATAAATGCAGGAGACGTATGAACTGGTTCAGCAGTTGTCTCCTGTCGTGAGCTCATCATGCTCATCATCTCCTCCTTCATTTCTCTTTCATTTGTAGAAGCCGAGCTGCAAATGAAGCTTCAAACTCATCCTTAGTCTGCTGCCTCACAGTGGATATCAATGTATCAAGCTCTTCTCTAGTCACTACACCTCCTGAATTGGGACGTGCAGGTTCTCCAAAGTAGTCCTTAATGCCCACACCATATCCAACATCCCTCACATGACTCGGATGCTCTAGCTTGCCTGTAGCAACTGTTAAGATATCATTTTTGCCCTCTGGAATGAAGCTTCCTTAGGCTTGTTGCTCCTTAAGAGCATCCTATAATATAAAAATAACAATATTAATTAATAATATATACAATTGTATAGAAATTTAAAGGGACAAGGAATAATAATTTTACTTACAATCCTCTCGGCAATCTCTTGTGCTGTCTCACTTGTATAGCCTCCTTTCTTGTACTGATGTCCATATCTCCATTTCTCCTCTCGAGAGACAGGTGATGGTGGAGAAAGGAGTATGGAAGGATTAGACTTGGCTTCTTCTTCTCTCTTCTTCTGTTTCTTGCCATCAGTATATCATCAGCTCTAGCATAACCTCACGAGACAGGGTATAGGGGCATTGATTCTATCGAGCAATTTCTCGCCCTTTAGCTCATTTTTCCTATTAATAAATTAAATTTTAGATTTTATAATTGAAGTAAATCTAAATAAAACTTAAATAAATTAAAAATCAACAAACCATAGCCTTTTCAGAAGTCTGAATCCTGACAAATTCTTCCCAAGTATCTTCATCAAGGAACTGGTATGTATCAAGAGGATTGGGACGAGCCTGACCCTCTGGCACCTCGATAAAGATATATCTTCTAGCAAGATCAGTCTTAAAATTTCTCCAACGTGTTCCACAGTAAGAAATCAACTCGTGTCGACAATCTTGATTAGATGAAACATCGTATGTGAGCTACAATGAAGACATAAGATAATAATCAATAATTGCCCAATAATATATAACCATAAAAAATTTTAATTTTTAATTATTTACCTGAATACTTTTCCCAAATCTGTTCCTTCACACGTTCTGACACATCAGACCAGTCCTCAAACACAATAGGAGGCTTGGTACGCGATAGGAAGCCAAGAAAACTAATAAACTTAGCTTTATGTGGCCCTATCGGATTCCATCTTGGTCAAATTGAATTGGTAACCTACGCCCAGCACTCCTACTTAAAGTCAGATCTCTTAATCGTGTGCCACGTGTCCCCCTCCTCACAGATTGGCTCTGACTCGACTCCTCATAGGGGTGCCCTAACTCGGCTTCCCATTAGGAGCAACATCACCAATTGATTGGCTTGTAGTGGGCTGGCTCTGAGTGTCATCACCTTGATTCTCCATATTCCTATTAATTCAAATAAATGAAATTAATTAAAAAATAATCAAAGATAAGATAATCAAGAAAAATAATCCCACAACATAAATTTAATTGAACTAAATTAACATACTTTAATTTCAAAACTAAACTCATATAGGGATATTCTCCCATATCCCTTCATGATGATCACTTCTTATGGCATGTTCATCATCTACTTCATCTATTACATCCAAAATTGGTAGCCTACTTGAGAAGTTAGGAGTTTCAAAAATATCAAAATTAATTCATGATCGTCATTACTATCAATCATTCTTTTTCCTTTAAGTGCTATTGATCATTTTTATTTACTGGATCCGTGACATAGAAAACTTGTTTAGCTTGGTCTACCATAATAAATGGCTCATCTCTAAAAGTTAGTTTTTTAAGATCAACCATTGTAAATCCAAACTTATCATCACGAATACTATTGACGTCAACCCACTTGTATTTGAAAACAGAAACTCTAAATTTTGTATAATCAACCTCCCAAATCTCTTCAATAACCCCAAAGTAAGTCTTGGATGCTAGTTTAGATTTTATCTTTTAAACTAGAGAAGTGTACGGCTTTAGCCATTATCATAACTCCACTATTTTGCACCGTACTCTTCTCATCCAAGGACTTTGTATAAAAGGAATACCCATTAATATCATAGGCACTCCAACATATAACATAAAGTTAGGACCTCCAGCCAACCATTTAACTATTTCAGAAACACCACTTTCATTCAAAATTTTTGCTTGAACCAATTCACAAAAGTCCTATTATGCTCTTTCAACAACTTTTGTTCTATCATTCTCATTCGATAATTTTTTGCCTTTAAAAGTTCTTTATGAGAAGATATGTAATCTTTAACTTCATCTATATTATTCAAGATATATAAATGTACTTCTTGTAATTCATCATGATTCATGCTCTTCACTGATACTCCACGTGTGCCTTGACCATATTCCTTTTCTCATGACGAGATTTAGGAAGTCCAATTGATTTTGTACTTGACAAGTAATCAGAAAAAAAACTCCATAGCTTCTTCAGCAACATATTTCTCAACTATCGATGCTTCAGGTCAAAATGGATTTCTAACATACCCTTTCAATATTTTCATGTATATCTCACTGGGTACATCCATCGCAAATAAACAGGGCCACAATTTTACCTCCCTTACTAGATGCACTATTAAGTGAACCATAATGTCAAAAAATGTAGGAAGAAAGTGCATCTCAAGTTGGTACAAGATAGTACAAGCTTCTTGTTCTAACTCTTCAGTTTACGAGGATCAATAACTTTACTGCATATAGCATTGAAAAAGAAACAAAGTCTAGTTATTGTAAGTCTTAAATCTTCTTTCAATATGCCTCAAATAGCCAAAGGTAATAGCTGTTGCATCAAGACATAACAATCATGAGATTTTAAGCTTACCAGTTTCAACTCTTTCACAGAATAAGCTTCATAATATCTAAAGAATACCCCGAAGGAACTTTGATTCCATGTAAACACTCACAAAAATTGTTTTCTCAGATTTGCACAATGTATGAGAGGCTGGGGGACAATAAGTTCATTTACTTTTGGTCTTGGGTGTAGGTTTCCTGTATTCTCATTTCTTTCAAATCCAATCTTGCATTCACACCATCTTTAGTCTTACTTGGTATGTTCAGAAGCGTTTCAATAATACTATCACACACATTTTTCTCCACATGCATGACATCAATACAATGCCTTACTTCAAGATTGTGCCAATATGGGGGTCAAAAAAGATAGACCTTTTTTTCCATATGCTTTTGCACCAGTATTCTTTTTAGTCTTACCAAAGACAATATTAATGTTTTTCACACGTTCATACACTTCATCCCCAGTCAAAGCATCCGGAGCATCATTGTGTTCTTGTGACCATGAAAAGCTTTCTTTAATCTACGATATGGGTGATCTCGTCTAAGAAACCTCCGATGGCCAAGGTAGACTGTCTTCCTTCCATGTTGAAGTTGATGGTAGTTTGTGCTTTCTTCACAAATTGGACAAGCTTTATGACCTTTCACACTATAACCAGACAAATTTCCATATGCAGGAAAATCATTTATAGTACAAAAGATCATAGCACGTAACTTAAAATTCTCCTTCTATTTGCATCAACACTTCCACACCTACCTTCACAACACTTTAAATCTTCAATCAGAGGTCTTAGGTAAATATCAATATCATAGTTGTTTGGTCCTGAAATCAATATGGATAGCATCATGTACTTTTGTTTCATGCACAACCTAGGTGATAGATTGTAAATCACCAAAAGAACAGGCCATAAACTATGTATACTACTAAGACTACCATAAGGATTCATTCCATCGGTAGAAAGTTCAAGCCTCAAGTTCCTTGGCTCATTGCTAAATTTGAGAAACAATTGATCAATTTTCTTCCATTGAGGAGAATTAGCTGGATGTCAAAGTTTTCCATAAGATATCCTCTCATTTGCATACCACATTAAGTTCTTTGCATCATTAGTATTTGCAAAACAAATGCTTGAACCTTGGTATAATTGAAAGATACCATAAGACCTTTGTAGGAGCCCCCTTCTCTTTATACCGTGGTTACCCTCACATTTCGAAACACTTCTCCTCCCCTTAAGCTCTTTTCTATACACACACAATCATTAGGACATGCGTTGTATTTTTTATAACTTCATACCCATTGGACACAAGATCTTCTTGGCATCATAGTAACGATTTGGTAGTGCATTGCCTTTCAGAAACATTATTTGAAGTAAACTCTAATAACCATGGGAAACTGGTGTCACTCTACTCAGCTCTTGCCTTAAGGTAACTAGTTTTAATTACCCCAGATAACAAACTAAAATTAGTATACCTCAGGTATAGAGGCTTCTCTGTGTCAGTGCACAAGTTTATCATACACATGTGCTCATTCAAAAGCCCCTTCCCCAACATCATGGATCATGTCCTTTAATTGATCTTCATTCATTTCTACTTTATCATTAAGATTATCAACTCCCACACAGTGAGATGGTGTTACTATAATTTTTCATCATTCACCATGCCAAATCTATATTGTATAATTTTTACAAATCCCATCACAAACTAAGTGCTCTCTTATTCGACAACACCTAGTCTCCTCTCATTCAAATAATTAACACAAGGATAATAGAAACCTTTCACTATTGTCAACAACATTTTTCTTAGAAAATTCTAAAAATTCTTTCAACCCATTATCATACTCGTTATCGTTCGTCTAGCGTTCATCCAACTACGATCCATGTGTCACCTCCTAAAGAATATAACTAATGTTATTACTTCAAACTATTTCAAGAAAACTAAGTTTCTAATTAAATTAAGATTTAAAAAAATTTTGGTAGAGTCTCCCCTGAAAATTGGATCTCCCAAGAAACTTTTAAAAAAACTTACAAGAAAAATTAACAATTTTAAACCAAATAAATGATTCACATGCAACACCTGAGGCCTTATGAAGCCACTAACAGCACTCCCAGCAACAATCAATATCATTATTAAAAACTAAATTTAAGCAAATTAGAGGAAAGAATGGATTTAAAAAAAAAATTTGATAGAGTCTCCTCTAAAAATTAGACTTCCCAAAAGTTTTAGAAAATTTTACACGAGGAAATTGACAATTTTAAACTAAATAAATGATCAAATGTAATAACCTGAGGCCTTATGAAGCCACTAACAGCACTCTCAGCAACAATCAATATTATTAAAAACTAAATTTAAGCATTATAAAATTTAAAAAATTTATATTCAACACATACTTGGGTGGTGGCAGCTGCAGCAACAGCTCAACACTAAGAGAGTAAGAAAGGGAGAAGGAGTGGTGGCAGGGCAGAGGCACTGAGAGGGGTGGAGGGGGGGGTAAGAGGGGAGGGGGTTTGGGGGGGAAGGGGACGAGAGGGAGGGGGCGGCTGAGGGAAGGGGAGAGGGAGGGGGGGACGGGTGAGGGAATGAGGGGGAGGGGGAGGGGGTGACGGGACGAGGGGGAGGGGGGCCGGCGAGGGAGGAGACAAGGGAAGGGGAGATGAGGGGGAGGGCGCGGGAGGAGGGAGGAGAGGGAATTGATGAATAGAGGAAGTATAGTATGATTTTAAAAAACACTTTTTATACCAGTTCCTGGATACTCGATGTAAAAAGTGTCAAATAATTCAATATAATTACAAAAATGCCACTGCCTTTATTTTTTACACTGTTTGCCTTCCAACCGATATAAAAAGTACCCCATAAATTTTATATTTTGTACCAGTGATAATTCCTACCTTATACCTACTTTGATTTGGATTTAAGCATTCATCTTAGATTGTAGTCTCAAACTAGAGCCACTCATAATCATAAGCAATCACTAATAAAAAAATGGTGGATATACAACGCACTCTATATAATGGTTATTACAAAAAACCATTACATAGAGGAGGTTGGATTGGGTGTATGAGAATATTGGTTAGCTATCCTAATCACTAAATTGTTTTGGGAATATATAAGGATTGTAGGAAAAAACTAGTTAAATAGAAAGTCTATATAACAGTTGTTTGAAAATAGCCACTATATAGTCTCACTATATAGTGGTTAGATTCAATAACTCTTATAAGGCTACTTATTTTATAATTTTATAAACCTAAGAATTATTTAGCGGTCATTTGAAAACTTTTAAATAGATCTATTCAAAAAAGTTTCAACTAACTCCTCACTTTGCCAGAACGTTATGACTTGGAAACCTCAAAGCTTCTCCTTCTCCCACGAAACCTCTCCATTCACCACAAAACTCTCACGTTGTGATCGAAAAGCAATTTCCAATGTTACTTGGTCATTTTCCACCATCGTTGTGCCTTATGTTGCCAACACCTCTCCTTATCATGGTTGTTTCATTTCTTTTCTTTGATTTTTTGGCGTTTGGGAGTCCGCTTAGGTCCATGGGTTTTCTTCTCTCTTATTCTTCAAGTTTTTCTACATTAGGTTGGTGATTCTCTCCTTAATCTTCCTACATTAACATTTTTATTGAGTTTTGGTTGTTTTCTTTCTATGTATGGAGTGTATATAGGACTAGTTCTTCTTCTCTGACTTTGTTATTATGCTTTTCTATTTTTCCATTTATTTTTTTATATAAAAATGACATATTTAATCATTTGAATCTTGGTTTTATTACATTTTATTGATGTGTGTGTGTGTGTTGAATTTACTTACTTTAAGCAATGTATTTGCTCTGATGGGGTTGGTATATCTGATAGAGCGAGCTGCTCTAGATCATAGAGGATTTTAATTGCTTTTAATAGATATTGGGTTATTCTTTGAGTAATTAGTTCTTAGTTTTTGAATGATGGTTGTGTTTTTTTTTGCATTAGTTTTTTTGAAAAAATGGGTTGCTATCTTTGATTTTATTATTTGAAAATGATGTTGTGATATTACTCTATATTTATTGTGTCTGAGAAAATTCATTTTTGTGCCATTACGCTATCAATTTTTTAAACTACTGTTTTGCATAGGTTTGAAGTATTTTTTATAAGTGTAAGAAACATGATTTAAATCATGTGTAATGAAAGGGATATGATTTAAATCATGTTCTTTGAGTGATTAGTTCTTGATTTTTGAACAATGATGATGTTTTTTTCCCTCAATTTTTTTTAAAAAATGGGTTGCTATCTTTGATTTATTCTCTGAAAAGGATGTTGTGATATTGCTTTACACTGAACAACGATGATGTTTTTTTTTTTGTTTTCCTCAATTTTTGAAAAAATGGGTTGCTATCTTTGATTTATTCTTTAAAAAGGATGTTGCGATATTGCTTTATATTGGTTTTGGAAAATAGGGCATTATTATGCCTAGAAAAAAAAATCATTTTTGTGTCGTTATGATGTCTATTTTTTCTTAAAATTATTGTTATGCATATGTTTGAAGTATTTTTTATTTTAAAATAGTATAAAGAGAGGGCATAAGACCTAAGGTATGACAATTTTAAATCATGATACTGCCAAAATTTTCAAATGTAAAGGAGATGATTTAAATCATGTTTAATGTACTAGTATTGATTCTATAATTAAAGGGGGATAATATGTGATAGCATGTGACTTAAGCATTAATTCTATTTTGCTTTAACTGTTCTAATTAGCATTGAGTTACTTATCACATTTTCTTTCTAAATGATTAATATTAGATTAACATTATGGATAAGAGATGGATGCCTGTTAGGCGTACATCTCAAGAATACTGGGATAGGTAATTCATTAATTTTTCTCGTGAGCATGTTAAAGATTTGGAAATTATCATTTGTCTCTATTTAAAGTGTAATTGTATAAGGCAAGCTTCTCCACAAAAACTTGAAGACTACTTGGTGAAACTTGGAATCGATTAGATTTATAAGTGTTAGACATTGCATGGAAGGACACTGAATGAGACTAATTGTAGCCAGTATCACAATGAAACATTTGGGACCCAGGTTGTCAACAAAATTGTAAGTATTAATTATAATTGTATTAATGTTACTTTCCTTTCTTGTATAATTCACAGGTGGCCCTACCTTAGAAGGTTGATTAGGGCGTTGTTCCTCCTGGTGAGGATGTCTTGAAGAAGGCTTTAAGGAATGTTGACCACCCTGGTCATGTTTGGAGTGTAGGATTCAAAGTTATTAAGAAGGAGTACTTCACGATAGTGCTAAAGAAACCTAAAAAGACTGCTAATCTTGAAGAGGTGAATTTATTGTAGGAAAAGCTCGGCAATCATGAAGTAATAGAATAAATACATTCAGTGTTGCTCAAGGGGTGTCTGTAGGGGAATCTCACAGCAGAGCCTAGCTCGAGTACAAAAGAAAGATGCACAGGCATCCCTTCTTCAAAACTACCCAAGGTAATGTTGCTAAATGCCTTATTATAATATTTTATTTATTTCTTACTCTTCTCACATGGTATATTTTTTTTCTCCTATTGTTCAAGGCAAGGCTAAGGTTGAATTCCTAGCTAACATCCCACACAAGTGTGTTATCACAACTAGATACATGTTAAACACTATAGGGAGCAATGTGATTCATATTGTGCCCCTCTCTGTTGACCATGTAAAGGTCCAGTGTCTAAACTGTGTAGGAGCCCAGCTATACCTACACCAAATGCTAAAATGATTGAAGAAGCACTAAGTAGCTTTATTGCCTGGCTTGATCATCTAGTATAGGTTCCATAACTGAAGTTGAAGCTGAAGGCATATCAATTAAACCTTTTTCAATATTGTACTTATCTTTTGTATTTAGATTGATTACTAACATTATGTGATTGAAGCATATTTATAAGCTTCTTTTGAAAAAGCGCTCCAAGGATAGTAAGGGGAAAGGCAAGAAAAGGAAGGCTATTGAGGGGACCAATGATTGTATCACGCAACCTACACCTCCCTCTCCCTCGAAGGCTACCCCTGCACCTCCCTTGAAGACTACCCTTACCTTTACTTTGAAGCTTAAATCAAAGGTTACCCTAGAGGCCCCTTTTAAATCTCAAGCAACCCTTTCAACAAGAACTATAGGATGCTGAGACATTATGCATCTTGTGCCAAGCATGTGACGATCATTTTTTAGATCGATGTTTATGACACTATTAATAGCTAGGATAACATTGATAAAGAGATTGTGACAGATGTTATCACCCATGGAGAGGTGAGCAAGAATCTTTATAATCATTTTATGAGGTATATTTATTGATAAACTATACATCTTAGATAATTTACTTATATTTAACACATTTTATTGATTGTTATATTATTTTAACACATAAGGTACTTATGCACATCCATTGTGAACACCATATTTTGTCTGGGTATTTTTTAAATTTAATAATAAATAACCAAAAAAATATAAAGACACAAAAATAAAATTTAATCCTTTTTAAGATTATATTTTCAAAATAAAAAAACTTTAATTAATAAGGTTTAATATTATAATCTGCTGATTAGGATTTTATTTCTTTAGCTCATTAAAACAACTAAAAATATAATAAATATAAAAAAAATGAAAATTCAATCCTTTAAAGATTATTTTTTCAAAAAAATATATAAACAACTAAAAAATTATAGTTAAATATATATACACATACACATACATGTGTGTATGTGTGTAAACTGAAGGTTAAATGCTGAAAAATCCAGTGTTTAACCATCAGTTCTGGTCCTTTAGTACAGAACACCAGACGAGCAGAAAGGAAGCTTCACACAGCAGCAGCATGCACACATAAAAACAGCACATGAAACGTAGAAAAAGAAGCAGAAGCACAAACGCATGCAAGCACACACGTAGAAACACAGAGAAACAGAGACAACGCATGCAACAGAAGAAAAGAACCTAGCAAACACAGCAGCATGAAAACAGCACAGAAAAAGCAGACGCAGAGAACACGCGCGCGCGAGACAGAGGAGACACAGTGAACACACGAAACACACGTACAGCACGTAAGCTCTTCACACACAACTCTCCCTATTTCTGCTTTAAAACAGATGAAAAAAGACTGAGTGAGGGACACGAGAGAAGGATAGAAAACTGGAGAGGGGACGGACGGAAAGAGAAGAAAAAACAGAGCACAGGAGGAGGGAAGGAAAATGCAGAAAAATAGAAAAAAAAGAGCACGAGAATGAGAGCAGAAAACTGAGGAAGAAGAGAGAGATAAAGCACAGAAGAAGCCTGAACAAAGAGGAGGAGAGTTTCAGCAAAAAATGCACGAGAACCAGATGAAAAAGAGAGAAGAAAAAAGTAGAGGGGAGACGAGAAAAAATGGAAGAGAGAAAAATGGAAAAAGAGAGAGAGAGAGCTGGGAACGTTTAAGCAAGAAAAGACTGAGAGAGAAGAGAAACTGAACAAGAAAAAATAGAGACGAAGAGAAGAGAGAGAGACGAAAGGAAGAAAATAGAGAGTGAAAAAAGAGAAACAAAAAAATGAGAAAAGAGAGACGAAAAGGAAGACTAGAGATGAGAAACCAGACAGAGATAAAGAGCAAGAAAAACAGAGCATGGGAATGGACAAGGAAAAATGAGAGAGAAGATGAAAATGGAGAGGAGACTGAGGAGGAAGAAGGAGGTAGATCGGAGAGTTCAAGAATATGAGCAAGGCAAGAATGGATTTTCTTCTGATGAGGATGATCATGTTATTGGTGACTGTGTTAAGCACGTATTAAGGGAGCTACCTTCATCTCCAGTTCCAGCATCATGCTGCACTGCTTTGTTAGAGCTATACTGGAAACCTTTCCAGAGCCTAATCGACATTTATTACAGAGCCAGCATCTCTCTTTCCTTCCTCTCATTCTGCTGTCACTAACTGAACTTTACCTCTTCTTCTTCACATTCTGAATCACTCTGTGGCCGACGGTGCGTGTATGAGCTCGGTCTTCATCTCCTTTTCCTTTCTCAATTACAGGCATGGTAAGAGTGTACATAAAGTTACTTTATTCCTTACTAATTGCTTCTGTGAATTTTAAATTCAAATGAATGATTCTTAAATATATATATATATATATATATATTTTATGCTCATATGTTAAACATAAATATCAATTTTTAAAACTTGAAGTAGGAGATTTTGAGAATTTTCACAGACATTTAAAAAGATCTCATACCGTAAGAATCAATAAAATTTTGTAGGTATGAGATTCAATTTGTAGGTGTTTATATGGGTTTTAAAAACCCATTATTAAAATTAATTTTTTAATTAATAAAATATTTGAGTCTCATAAGAGATTTTAAAAATCTTCATAGAGAAATATATTAAAAATTAACTCTCCTTTTATAATCCAAATTAATAATTTATTTAAGTCTCATATGAGGTTTCAAAAATCTCTGTAGAGACTTAAATTAATCACATCATCGTGTGGGATAATAAGTCTTCGCAGGTGTAGTGACTCTTAATTTTTATAATAAATAAATGATTTTTGTAAATAATGACATAATACATAATTTAAAAAAATTAATTAATCAAATTAATGTATTTAAATTGTAATTATATTTACCAATTATATCTTTTAGTCCTGAGAGATTTTTGAATCTCTGTAGATTTTTAAGATAATTGTATTATTGTATGAGTCAATAAGATTTTGCAGGTATAGCAATTAAGTTTTTTAAAATACATATATAAATTATATATTAAATTAATTAAATTAAAAATGCATTTAAATTTAATTCCTTTATCTTGTGAAATTTTAGAATCTTCACAGATATTTAGGGCAATTATATTACCGTATAAACCAATAAAGCTTTATAGGTATGGTGATTAAAATTCTTTAAAAAAAACATATGTATACATACTTAATCAAATTATTACTAAAACTTAAAAATATAAATAAATTAAATTACTAAATTCTTTTATCATGTGAGATTTTAGAATTTTTGCAAATATTTAGAACAACTGCATTACCGCATGAATCAATAAGGCTCTACAGGTATAATAGTTAAAATTCTCAATCATAAAACATAAAGAAAAATAATTTTAAACCCTTTTCTTTCTTTATTCCAAAAATTCAAAAATTGAAAAAATAGTTAAAATTAAATCACTTTTTGCAATTTAAAACACACAAATTAAAATTTTAGAAAATTATTTTATTTGCAAAAGGGTGAATTATTTCTAATTAATTTCTCTTCAAAAAAATATTTTCACCAACAATTTTCAAACCCAAACTACGTGGACTTTGATCCTCATCACATGATACATAGGCTTTAGAGTCGAATTTTGAGTCAAGTCCTCTGTCGTAAATAAATAAATATTTCTCATTTAATTTTTATCATTTTTTAAACACATGAATATAAAAGGAATAATTAAAATAATTATAAAACTATATTTATGTAGTACAACAAACTTTAGGTAACCGCTCTTACGAACGGGTGTTATGGGGTGCTTAACACCTTCCTCACACTTAATCGACTCCCGAACTTATTTTCTATTTTCACAGACCATTCTTATCCGCCATTAAATGGTTTCCCAAGATTTTTCTCAAAATTTTGGTGGTGACTCCCATTTTTTCAGTCTTCTTTTCGAAGGCTGGAACCTTTGCTCTTACGTCGTCTGCATCGTATTTCTGGGTGTGACATCCATGATAGCACTGAGGGGCCTCCTAGATAAGATGCGTTTGATAAATTCCCACATTACCTCCCCTTATGGATGGGGGTAATAGAGAAGGAACATTGGGAAACTAGATCACAAGATATCATTGATTATTTAAGTTAGTATGCAATAGTTAGCATTAAATTTTCTTGGCACTATTTTGTGATGGGTGAATCATTTTTAGTATTTGAATTTAAATTTTTTTAATCAAGTTGTTTGGTATAAAACATGCTAATATGTGCTCATTGTGATAATGTCATTG
Organism: Prosopis cineraria; assembly: GCF_029017545.1. Taxonomy (NCBI): domain Eukaryota; kingdom Viridiplantae; phylum Streptophyta; class Magnoliopsida; order Fabales; family Fabaceae; genus Prosopis; species Prosopis cineraria. Next base: position 24,313 of record NW_026556236.1, on the reverse strand, counting down.
GATTCTACTCGTGATCAATCCATATAAAGGCTTTATTTGGTATCTTGATCCTCTTGTAGAGCAATAGGGTAACCGGAAACATATCATGATAATGTTCAATAAATAAATTAATTAATTTTTTCTTTATGTATGTAAATTATTATTTCTATATGGTCTTTGATGTAAAGTTTTATACTATCATGTAGGGCCGTTCACATGTTTTAAAGCCAAAAACTTTGTCTCCCAAATGTAATAATACTCAAAATTATGAGGAAGCATCTGAATGGACAATAATTAAGGTATATATTTATCCTAAATTTATTTCATCAAATTTAGCTAATTATATTTTAACATTACTATAAAAATGATTATATACAATGACATTTATTCAACGGTTATTATTAAAAACATTTTATATTAGGAGGCAGGAAAGTTAAAAATACATATTAAATGATTATTTAAAAAAATATTTAATATTGTACAATAATACTCAACGGATCAATAAATTAACCGTTGAGTATATTGATAAATTAGACTTTACCACTTATTCAACGGTTAATATTTAAAAATTGTTGAGTATTTCATTTAAATACTAAATAGTTACTCAAATCAAACTGTTGAATATATATATATTATTTGAGTAAATTAATTTTTATTTTTTAATATATTAATACTCAATAGTACTCTAGGTTTAAACGTTGCATATATATATGACTTGAATAATTAATTTTTTTATTAATTTTTTTGAAATAATTACGCAACGGTTATTGTTAAATAATGGTTGAGTATTTAGATTAATACTCAATGATTATTTAACAATAACCGTTGGGTATTAAAATTCAGGCTTATATTCAATAGTTACTGTAGAGTAATAGTAATCATTAAATATAAAATTTTAAACCTTTTTTGCAATGCCAAGACTACAGAGAACAAGAGCTGAAAAGCAACACCAGACCAAAGAACACAAGCTGACTGAGAGATGATGCGAGAGAGTGAGCCATTCTTCCAACGCGAGAGCTGAGCGAGAGATGAGAGAGTGCAATTTCTTTCAGGTTCTCTGTCATGCGTCCATTTCCCTGTTTGTCTTCTCTGTGGTTGCTCTGTTCTCATTGTGCAAGTGTGCGTTGTTGGTGTGTGTAAGGATCAGGTCATCAGAATTGGTAGGGCTGTTCGTGAGCTCTTTTTTGCTTAGTCTAGTACTGTGATTCCATTTTCTTCCGTTTGTATTCACCTTTTTTGCTTGCTCTTTTCTGCTTGATTTTATTTTTGCTTGCTCTTTTTTGTAGCTCGTGATCTTCATCGATCACAGACTGTGGCAGAGAGAGTCAAAGAGAAATACCCACAAGCCATCGACGGCCGTTAGCCATTTCCTCCCTTTTCCTTTTCCTTTGAGACCCATTTTCAGCCAAATAGGTTTTGTTTGCTGCCATTTTCAAAGAATTATGGTATAAGAATGATTTGAAAGAATGTGCTCATGATCTGTTAAAATACTTCTTCGATCTTTTTGCATTCTAGACTAAATAGGTGCGCTATTAGAAGATATAATTATCACATAAAAATTGAATTTTTTTTGTTAGGAAATTTTCTTTTTCATGATTCTCATCAATTATTAATTTTGAGTGTGGATATATATTAGCTAAAGATCCCATATTCCATGCTCACTAAGCTATATTTTAATGGTGAAATTGTAGTATTTTGAAAACATTTGGTTTTCATCACTGTTGTTCATTTGATGTGCTGTGATTAACATTAGAATGTTTGATTCAGCAAAAGCTTTGGCTTTTGAAAATGTTCCAACTCTAGATGAGCTGAGTTTGTTCAACAATTTTTTAAATCTCTCTTAGATTGCAGCCTTGCCTTTATCTTACTATGCTGTGTTATAGTACTAGATCTTGTTTAGTTCATTGTAATGTATGTAGCTGCAAAAATAAATTGCAAATTAAGGAAGCAATCTTCAGAATGTACTGATTAGGAATGGGATGTTTGATAACTCGCACTTCAGCTTTCTTTGACATGAGGAAAAAAGGTTCTATTTACTCTCTCATAAAACTTAATTTCCAGAGGCAGGTTAGGATCTGGATGAAATATAGATAACTTAGACAAGACTGATGAAACCTTAAGCCCTGTGCTTCAAGTTTCCTTTTATTGTTGTTGCTGTTGTTTAATGATTTGATAGGTTATCAATGAACCTGGTGTTATAAGTTGAATGATAGTCTTCATTTATTTAATTGCTGACCTAATTTATAAAGCCATTAATCTTATGTAACTTTTTGGTCCACCTTTCTCCAAAGTTCTGGTAAATTATATTATTTTCTTCTTTAGGTTTCATCTGGGATGAGCCCAGCATTCAATCGTCATGAAGCTCTCGTCTTAAAGATATTTAGTAGCTTAGAGATATTGGTTCTTACTCTCACCTTCAGCCACCCTTGAAGCTCTCATCCTCTCTTATTGATCTTTTAGGCCTTGCTTCCTCTTGACTTTCACTATTGCTCTGTGTTTTTGAGGTATTTCTCTATCTCATTGTGTAGAGAAAGTTGTTGAGGTTGATAATGTTGATTTTGAAGTTAAAATTTAGATTAAACTATTAGGACTGGATTGTTTTGAGTTTGTGATAATTTGATGGGCTGTATTAAGATTTATTTGTAATATTATTAGTGTGTTTCTAAGTGTTTGATTAGCTTGTGAATATTTAAATTTGGTTTAATATATGGTAGGGCAACCTTGAATAAAATTTAGTAAACATGTTTTTAAGAGAAAGTTTTTTTTTTAAAAAAAATGTGGTTAGCTTGTGATTATTCATATTCAGTTCAATATATGCTAAATTGTGATTATTTAGTTTATTAAGATAAACTAATTTTTTATTAACGATAAGATATATATATATCTTAACTTAGTAAACATGTTTGTTGTCACTTTTACCCAATCATGGAAACTAAGTTAATCATGGAAAAAATCATGCATAATTGCAAGCAACCTTTGTTCTTAAATATTGTTTTTATTTAATTTCTAGTTGTTAGTTTCCTTTTTTTTCTTCCTATCGAGCCTCGAACTGAACTTGTTTCTTGTTTCTTTATAGATTATGGGTGTTTCTTTATAGCTAGTTCAAATTGTATATAGCTTGTGTAGTAACGCATAACGTAAATTTCATGTATAAGATAATATTATATTGTTGGTTGTTGAAATTTTGTTCTGGGTGTGCTGGATATTGTATTTAAATGTTTAATACAGGGGGTAGCTTAGAAATATAGAGGTGGAAAGAAAAAAATTACCAATATATTCAATGGTTATTAACATAACTGTTGAATAAATGATCAATATTGAACGGTTTAATGCCAACAACTGTTGAATATTTTCTATCTTCTCTCCCCAATTTCGCACCTGAAACATCACATATTTAATGATTTTAATTCAATAACTGTTGAATATGTATGATATATTCAACGGTTGTTTCATACAATTATATATATCATTAATATCCAACAGTTATTACATAAAACCGTTGAATGTCTTACCTGACAAGCATATATGCAACAATTTTTTTAACAAAATTATTGAATAAATGATGAATATTCAATAATTTTTAATCGTTGAATAAAGGCTCAGATAATATTCAGCACCTGCTTACTCAACAGTTTATAACCGTTGAATATTTAGTAAAATAACTGTTGAATATTGCCTTTTTTGTAATAGTGTAACTATTTTTTTTTGTTTGATCAAAAGAGTCCACAACAATGTAACAAGACAATTGATTGTGGCTACAACATCATGAGGTACATGAAAGACACAATCATCATCACTACAAAAAAAAAAGTTCTTTGGTAGTAGTTTCATAATAGCAATTTGAATGAACTGCTACCACGCATGATGATTGTAGCAGCTTTAATTCAAATTGATACCACATTGTAAAGATTTGATTGCCCTTTTGGAAGGAGATATAGTGGCAGTTATCATAGTGATTTACTAAATAAAAATCACTACTAATATCACAGCGGTTTACCTAAATTGCTATTATAGAAGGCACCAAAATTTTGTAGCAGTTTGGATGGCAAAACCACCATGATATTAGTAATGGTTGTAAATCTATATCCAAACCACTACAAATTTGCTAGGCTTTACGTGCAATTTCCTAATTCATAGTGATCTACAAATTGCTACCATACTCAAGTTGGAAATTGTGCTCTAGGACCAATCATTGTATTATGAACATTATTATTTAATAAATTTCTATTTTATTATCATATTAATTGCATGTTTACTATGATAACTGTATCATTAGATAAACTATATTGATTGTTCTAAATGTCCCCGATCGGTCATATATAAGGAATCATAGATGAAACAAGATTAGTATAACTTTGATTAGATTATAGAGATATAAATTAAAATTGTAGGTACTTGGAAGGGTACAAGGTGCTAAACTAACTGGCTATGAGAAAGCTACATGATATAAGTCATAAGTTTATCTCATATGTAACCATGTCACAAAGTCTTTTGACTTGAGATCAACATGGATTCCTACATGATGATTGCTAAACTTTTACCTAGTCAAAAATCACCTTTAACTGAATGATCATAAAGGTTATGATTGAGTTTAGTGATATTCATATAAAGGAATATGAATAATCAAGATGAAATTTATGCCCCATGTTAATTGACATATATTACTGAACCTTCAATGAGTAAAATTGAGAAAATGTATGGTCATACTATAATGGAAAGGGTATTTCCATTGTTATAGTCAATCTACTCTGAGATCGAGAAAGTAATGGTTAGGTAAAGGAGAATGATAATTTCATGTCTCACACTTGACCAAAATATCATGTGACAAAAGAAATATGATACAATTATATGATAGTTACATCAAATCATTGATCTTTATATAAATTGGATAGTCACAATATCTTGCTAGAGGCCATTTATGACTTATAGGCTAGTAGCGTTATTAGCCTACTGCCAACTTCATATGGACCTACAAGATCACACACAAGAACAGTCCAACTCAAGCTATAATATCTAAGTTTATTAAATTAAAAATGTGTTTAGATTCAATGAATATAATGCTTTATCTAGAGTGATCGAATTTTATGTGTGTGTGTTTGAATATTTATTTGATATATATATATATATATTCAAAATATATATATATATATATATACAACTATATATATATTATATTATATTATATTATATTATATTATATTATATTGTGTTAGTTTTAAATTTAGTTTTATAAGATAGATTAAATTTAATAACTAACATGATATAAGACAAAATCATATTAGTTCTATAATTTAAATTTATAAGATAAATTCAAACAAGATATGATATCATAAATTTAATTTATAACATAAATTAAGTTTTATTTTCACTGGCTCAAGATATGATTTTTGAAATAATTGTGATTATTTTCAAAAATTTGAAAGGAAGTTAAAACCTTAATTTATATATATTATAGAAAGGGGACATGCTTTATAAGATTTTAAGAGTCTCTTGACCAAAAAAAAAATTTGAGAGCCTAGAAAACACCCTAGAAAAAGAAGGAGCATCTGACTAAGGCTAGGAGTTAAGATTTTTTAAGGCTTCTGCATGTACTGACATTAAATATTGGGAGTGCTAGCACGTTGTTCATATGGATACTAGTAGAGGGAACTGATCTCGTTGTCAACTATTGAGATCTAAACACTTGAAGGAAGCTCGAAAGTATGACGTCTAAAAGGTATTTTTTCTGCTACCTTAACTTGAATGAATTCAATCAGTTCGTGATCATAATTGAAATTTATTTTTCAATCATCTGCTGTGCGTCCCAATCCAACAACTCGTGCCAAAAAATAGGGGGTGATTTTATTTCGGTTGGGTGGTAACAATTTCATGAACCACTACACTGTTTGTAGAGTTTTGACCATAGGGGTAGTGCTTTGTATAACTGTTATGATTTAGCCCGTTACACTTCCTATTGTAGCAGTTCGAGAAATTGCTACTAAATCTCGCTTAGCTATTTGAACTATTACTATAGTACCCCTAGAACCACTACAAAATACTGTCTTTTTTGTAGTGCATGCACCAAATGACAATATATTCCACCTAACCAGGTATGTCTTCTATCTCTATTATATTAATTTTAATAATTTATATTATATTACACATATCATATACTTAAGCTTGATTTTTGTTATTATATTTGGCTTAACAGTACTTCAAGGATGTATTTATAGATGAATATAATGCAACTAACATTGAAGAAGTCCTCGAAGAGTTGTCACATGTTTTATTCAAGCAATGGGTAAAATATTCATGACCAATAACATGAATGATCACAACCATTAGCTTATTCAATTTTGATTATTTATATAAGTTATTTATACTTTGGCCAATTTTAGTTTTACTTGGAAATTTTTTTCTTGTAATTATTTTAGTGTATAGGCATTTTTTTGACAATTTTGAAGTATTTTTAGATATATTTAAGAAGTTATTATAGGTTTAAATAATTTTGGTTTCAATTGCATAAAAATTTTAGTTGAAATTGGAATTCTGTTGCTAAATTGTATTTATGGAAATGTCTATATTTTTTTTTCTAGGGGCTACTCAAAATGCAACCCTCCATTTTTTTTTAAATAAAAGCACCAAACTATAAAGCTATTAATTCAAAATAATCACTAAATAGTTTATTGAGCAAACATAGCTAGAAAATTGACCAAAACTGGGCACACCTATATAATAGTTATTTCAAATTAACCATTATATATTTAGTATCTATATAATGGTTATTTTCATAAAGCTATTATATAGTTGATTGAAATGTTCATTGAAACAAAATTTGGAAACATCTATGAAATATTTTTTTATAAATAAATGTTATATATAGACTACAACTATATAGCGGTTTAAAATTGCTATATAGTTTCCTTTGGACTATATAATACTAGAATATACAACCATGGTATTGAAAACCGGATCGGACCGGTCGGGTCAACCCGGAAACCGGTGACCCGGTCCCTTATCCAGTCTGGGTTTACTCCTAAACCGGTGAGGGGGTGAACCGGTGTAACCCGGTCAACTCAGGGTCAACTCGGTATAACCCGGACAACCCGATGGGTTGACTGGGTTAACCGGGTCATGATTTTTCAGACAAAAGTCCCCAAAACGATGTCGTTTTGGGGGATTTTTTTTTTAATTTTCTTTCGGTCCAAATCCAAAGCCTATGGTATGAAGCCCAGATTTCCAATTGCAGACGCGGACGGATGCCAGACAGCACCAGCTTTCCCTTTCGTGACTTTCGTCTGTGTCTTACCGTCTTTCCTCAGTCCTCTCTCTCGCCCTAATCAACGTCCGACTCTCCGACCCTCCTCTCTCGCCTTTCCCTGTCTCCGACCATCCGTCCTCTCCAGCTCTCTCTCTCTCTATCTCTGCTGTTCGGTCTCTCCTTTAGCTCAGTGTACGACTTCCATCTCTTAGCCTAATCGATCTGAAATCTCAGCCGGTCAGTTCGTGACAGCTCGGTGTATGCAGCTCGCATTTTGCTTCAGGTTAGTCACTGTTGATCGTGCACAACTCTGTTTTTTGTTTCGTGATTCAGCTTAAGTGGTCGACTCTGTTGCTCGTGATTTGTTTCTTGCTTGTTCGGCAGATCATTTTGTATGTGTGAAACTTTCTAGTGTTTTGTGTTTTTCTGGTTTTAAGGTTTCTTTACTGTTGATTTGTGCTTTTATGTTTCTTCGGAAATGAAGCTATATGTATGTATTGGTTTAGTTTCATAATCATCTGTGGCTTTGATAATATAATGTTTGATCTTGGCTTCAGATCTAGGCTTTCTTCTGGTAATGATTTTGTGTTTGATCTTGTTTGACAATATAATGTCAGTTTATGGTTCTGTTTAATATTTCAAGTAAGTATGGAGAGGACTTTGAATCTGACAGCTCAAGCCTATGCTTCATGACTTTGTAGATCGATCATGTCTAAGCCCTTTAAAATTAAATAGGGATTACGGATGATGCTTTCTGATCTTTTCCTGCTCTGTGATCTGTTTATCTTGTTGATGATTTGGGGGTTATATATGTTGGTTGGGAAAATGAGATCTTTGCACGTGAATTGCTATTATATAGATTGTAATCTCAAGGCACATGTTTTATCCTCTGCTCAGGTTCATACTGTGTGTGCATTTTAAAAATGTTGTGATTTTCTATCTTAATTTTGAACTACGGATTGCACTATGTTATAGACAGGGCATATCTAGCTTCTTATTTTTTCCTTCTTTCTTTGTGGCCAAACTTAAAAACTATGCAGTCAACACTGAATATGACTAATCAGCATTTGTGTGGAAAAAATAAAATTAAAGCTTAGTCATTATTTTAGCTTGCAGGTTAAAATATAATTATTGCATTGATCATGGATATTGGAAGTAATCCTACTAGTAGTGATAGAAATGAGAATCCTACCTCCAATTCCAATGATCCCCCTCCTAGTGGTAATGATTCAACATATGAGGCCCCATCTATGCGTGGAAAAACTGATCCTGCTTGGGCACATGTTGCCTTAAGAAAAGAAGGCAAGAAAAATATATATACTTGCCTTTATTGTGCATCAAGCTATGGAGGAGGTAGGATTAACAGAATGAAGCAACATCTTGCTGGTGTAAGTGGTCAAGTAGCTTCTTGTAAAAAAGTTCTTCATGATGTACATCACAGAATGGTAGAGTCTTTGAAAGGTGGGAGAAAAAGGAAGGTTGATGATAGAAAAGAACAAGAACAAGAACAAGTAGACATAGGGGACCTTGAAACTAATGATCCAATTGCTCCTACTCCAATTAAGATAGTCCCTGAGAGAGGTGCCAATAAGAGGCAAGCTTCTAGTGTTTCAGTTGAGATTTATTTTGCCCCTAGGACAACTCCTGGTTCCCAACCTGGCATTAAAAGTGTGTTTGCAACAAAAGAAGCACAGTACAATGCAAAAATGGCTATTGCTGAATGGGCTATCATCAATTGCCTTCCATTTAATGCATTAGATTGCCCTTCATTTCAAAAAGCCATAGATGCTATTGCTTCTATTGGGCCAGGGTTCAAAGCCCTAATGCTTATGAATTTAGAGTCAATTTGTTGACAGATTGGAAAAAAGAATGTCAATTACTTATTGAGAGTCATCGGGCTAAATGGAAAAACACTAGATGTACACTCATGGTTGATGGTTGGACAGATGTGAGGCAGCAAACTTTGATTAATTTCTTAGTCTATTCTACACATGGAATGGTTTTTGTGAAATCTGTTAATGCATCAGATTTGGTAAAAGATGCTAGAACTTTATTCTCGTTGTTCTGTGAAGTGATTGAGTGGGTTGGTCCTAAGAACATTGTTCATGTGGTGACTGATAATGCTACAAATTATGTAGCATGTGGCAAGTTGATTAAGGAAAAATATAAAAATATTTATTGGTCACCTTGTACTGTTCATTGTTTGAACCTTACTTTAAAAGATATAGCAAGCTTGGACAATGTGTCAGCACTTACAACTAAGGCATCAAAGATAACTGTTTTTGTTTATAATCATATGATCTTCTTGTCATGGCTAAGGAAAAGATCGGGTTGGAAAGAAATTGTACGTCCTGGTGCAACAAGATTTGCTACTACATTTATTACGTTGCATAGCATATATATGCATAAGCATGAATTGCAAGCTTTGGTGACTGATAAGCACTTTGTGGATCACAAATTGTCAAAGACTCAAGCTGGAATAATTGTTACTGCCATCATATTAGATAATGGCTTTTGGGGTGATTGCTTAGAAATTGTGAAGGTTGTATCTCCTCTTATAAAGTTGTTGAGAATTGTGGATTCAGATGAGAAGCTTTCTTTGCCTTATGTTTATGAAGGCATGCAAAGGGCAAAAAAAGCAATTAAGGCAACATTCAACAATAAGAAAGATTATTACAAGCCTTACACAAGCATTATTCAAGCTCAATGGGATAAGCACTTTAAGATAATTTTTCATGCAGCGGCATATTTGTTGAATCCTGCATTCTTGTATGATGAGAATTTTGTTCATAAGAGAAGGTTAATGGATGCAATGCTTGATGTGTTTGAGTCAAATGAAAGTGAAGAAATTGATTATATTGTAATGATGAAGCAATTGAGCTTGTATAGTGATCGTAAGGAATCTTTTGACAAAACTTCATGTGAAAGAGCAGCTCAGAAATTAGATCCTTGTAAGTATTCATATTTATTATTTAACATGTCCATGGTAATTCTAGTTATTATATGATTAACATCTAACTAAGTGTCTTTTATTTGCAGATGAATGGTGGTCATTCTATGGAGGTTCTGTTCCAGAATTGCAAACTCTTGCAATGCGTATTCTTAGCCAAACTTCTTCTTCTTCTGGCTGTGAAAGAAATTGGAGTTTGTTTGAACGCATCCATACCAAAAGACGAAATAGATTACAACATCAAAGATTAAATGATTTAGTTTTTACAAATTATAATCTGCGATTGAAGCATAGGTAAAAATTAGAGTTTTAAATGGCAATGCTTTTATAATTTATAATTGAATATGAATTTTATTATTTTTTATCATATTTGATTATTTTATTTTTTTTCAAGGAGTCAATTGAGGAAAAATAAAAGTTATGATCCCACTGATTATGAATCAATTGACAAAATTGACTTTTGGGTGGCTGAAGAAGAGGAAGAGCCAGCTCCTGAGTTTGATTCTCAAGAAGTTGCAAATCTTGAAAGTGTCATTCACAATGAAACCATAGCTACTCCATTAATCCTTGAGAGGGATTATGAAGGTTTATTAAATTTACTATCATGTTTAATACAAGTATATGAATTTTTGAAATGCCATTCATTAGTATTAATTTCTATTTGTTGTATTGTAGGTGATGAATATATGAATGTTCTAGAGCCCCCATCTTTGGCTGATGTTGCTAGTGGTTCTGGTTTTTCTCATTCCAGTCCTAATGTCTCAATGCCTAGAGATTTGAATGAAGTTAATGATGACTTTGGTGTTGGTCAATATTAGTTACCATGGACATATTAATCATATGATAGAAAGGTTGTCATTGTAAGGATAGATATTTGAAATATTGTATTTGGTTGAATGTTTTTATAATTAATGTTTTTTTATTTAAATTGTATTATTTTAATCATGACCGGTTTGCCACCGGTTCAACCCCGGTTCAACCCTAATTGAACCACTAACCCGTGACCCAGTGCCATGACCGGTTCAATGATCGGTCTGGTTTTACGTACCTTGTATACAACAGTTAAAAACCATTATATATTGTTTAGGATTGAAGTTGAAACGATAGCCTAATAGGAGAAACTAAGGTAAAAGACATACTTGGCCTAACATAGCTCGATCTATGACCAAGAAAGGAGGACATGTCATGCTTAATGTAGCCCTTAAAACTTGAGATGACTATACGTATGAGACCGTTGAAAGGTAAATGTATCACGCCACAAATCTTAAAGGTCGTGCTAGTAAATCCCTGATATCTCCCGAACAGGCTATGGATTCTGTGGGTGTGATGGTCTTAGCTAAATCATTATAAAAGGAGAAGAAAGTTGCAGAAACAGGACAACAGACATCAATGACAATTAAGCCTTGACGTTCACTAATACTTTTTAGCATTTCACTATGTATTTTCAGATAGTTTTTAGAATCATTTTTATTTTTGTAACCTTTACAATTTTTATTTGACACATTTATTAATTAAGTACTCGTTACTCCAATCTCATTGCATTTTTAAATCCAAGGGTAAATTTTGGTCAGGGAGCCTGAAAATCCTTTGTTATCTTTTGACACTCAGCGTCTGGTAGTTTTTGCTATTTATAGAGAATAATTTATGGCATGCCTGGTGGGACTCTATATAACAAGATGCCGAGGATGAGAAAAAAATAAAAAGATTGATGAAACAAGTGCTGGATCTAATGAGCTAGAAGGAAACTTTGCACCTATAAGGTTAGAACCATTGTTGGCCGATGCTAAGGTAGGTGCACATTATGAGCACATAGTGCCAATGACAATAAATAGTAGTAGCACAAGTCTTGGTTCAAAATTAAGAAGCGAACATGTTAACCTTTTGATTATATCTAACGGTCTTGTAGCAGAAGTGCTACAAGGAATTCAAGACCATATAGCTTGGTACTTACCTGGCTTGAAATAGAACATAAATTCCACGTGTAGTTTTAGAAGGCAGTACCTAAAGTTAGCATCACAGAACTCTACAAACTGACTCAGCGGGCAAGAGAGATGGCTAATCAATATCTCGTGAGATTCAAGAGATTAAGGGGAAGGTGCAATGTGCCTCTTCTAGAAGACAAATTTGTCAAATTAGCTCAAGCAAGACTCGATATATAAATAAGAAAAAAATTCAGGGTATAAAGTTCAAAGACTTTTATGAACTAGCAATTAAAGCATGTAGATGTAAGGAATTACTAAAACAGGATGATCACAAAAGGCGAATGGCCATATGCACATATTTTGGTATGGATGTAGTCATATCAAAACTAAAAAATGTAGGAGATTACACATGTCCAACCTTGATAAGGAAGGCCGCTAAAGCTCCTAAGAGGACAAATGCAATACAGTACACATTTGATACCTCCAAAACTGAAGAGATCTTTAATTTCTTGCTAAAAGAGAAGTTTATCTACTTGCCTGCAAATTATAAGATTCCATCAAGAGAGGATGTAAAGGGAAAGAATATTGTAAGTATCACCATCCATAAAGCCACAATACTAACATATGTTGGGCTTTCAAGAATGTTCTGCAGGACCAAATTAATAAAGGTATGCTAAAGTTTTTAGGGAAGGAAGAATTCATGATAGTAGATGAAGACTTGTTCCCATCATTTGCTACTATCAATATGGCAGAGATAGTAACAAATGAAAAATCAAGAAATATGATGGAAGGCAAATAAAATAAGGGAATGGACAGCCTTAGAATGTTTAAAATAGAAATGACCTAGAGGTAAGACAAAGGAAATAGAAAAATCAATGCGTACCAAATCAACATCTTGAGGAGGTCTAAGTAGGATATAAATAGTAACCAAATCTTTAGGAAAATTGATAGGGGCAATGGCTTGGGCATTCTGGGCAGAAACAATAGGATAGGTTATTGCTAAGAGATATGTACAAAGGAAAATGCAAAGAAAAGAGAGCAAAGATGCTTGAAGGGCAGGGAAGTTTGAAAGCACAAAGTATTAAAAAAAATGATTGACGTGAACAAGGAAGTTTACAGTCCTAAGAGGCTCGAGGGAAAAAATGATGCCTCCATTCTCATTCAAATGTGCTATGTGGCCTATGATAATTGGCCACTCACATAAGGGGCATTGTTTGGGCCTAAAGTTGAAACAATAGCCCAAAGGGAGAAACTAAGTTAAAAGACTTACTTGGCCTAACATAGCTCAATCCATAACTAGGAAAGGAGGACGTGTCATGTAATATCCTCCTCCTAAATATCTCATAATCAAAACCAAATTTCAAGTAATTAGGGAATGAGATTATAGTAATTATCAAAATATAAAGTTTTTAATGGTTAGCAAAATGGGAACCCTAAGTTTAGAAAACTAAAATATTTTCAAGTCTTGTAACTAGACAAATCAGAGTTCACAAAAATGCGAAAGTATAGGACCATTACTTATGTGACTGCATTGTTTAAGAATTTAAAACAAGAGAATTTCTGAAAAATTTTGAGGCGTGCGCCGCGGCTCGTTGAACATGCACCGTGATATGTTTGCCTTTGTGACAAGCACCATGACTTATAGGGCAATTGCATGAATTTTGACAGTAAATTCTGCTGTCAATTTGATAGCATTAGGGCCAACTTCTGACGCACCCTAAATCTCTGTCCGACCTCTGAATGATGCGAACTAGGTATCCACAAAAAGATCTTTTCAAGATCTAATTAATGGCATTAGTCTTAGATCCAAATTCTTTCTAAACAAATTGGACACCCTTTTCAAAACTTATACTTTTACAGTAATTTTTGTAAAATCAAGTGTCCAAACCAAATACCATAAACTAATAGCCATCGACACCAATTTGACCACATTGAAATCATTAAGACTAAGTTGTGCAATGTACCATATCACATGAAATACTCTCAAATTAAATTTTCACTACTCAACCCCTTAAAATCAAAAAACATAAAAAGGGGGAGTTTACCTTAATTTTCATCAAGTTCTCCAAATCATCTCATAATATGCTCTACTCTTACTTGTATTAATATTTTTGGCCCTATTACAATAACACATATTCATCAACTTACTCCCTAGGGCCCAAAATACACTTACAATTTACAATTCACATAATGCAAATAAGGAACAAATGAGAATTCCTAATTAACAATTGAAATTGTAATACACATATCATTACTCAAAATAAAGAGGCCTACTATAAAACGATCATGGTCCTAAGCTTCTAGGTGTTTCCTCTGTCCACACCTTTTGAACTATTCTCTATAATATTAAAGATAATGGGGTGAGTACAACTACTCAGTAACCAAGGTCCAACTTACCCATACTAATGCATATCAATTAGTTTAAATATAAATAGTAGTTAATGTCAATACTTTAGCCTATGTAAAACATTTAAAAATAGATATTCATAATTCCACTCACATAATAGCATTTACTTAAGAAACAATGCTTTTTAGCACTTTTTATATAAAGAAAGTTGGTCACACAAATCATTGACAAATACATTAGAAGAAATTAAGACTCAACTCGTGATATCATCATTAGGGACACAATATAGACAACAAGTGCCCTTACTCACTATATGCATGATCACATCTCCTTTATATCTTCCTTATTCCTCTGACATGAAATCATGGGCTATAACTCAATGGGATAGTCTATATTTCATAACTTCCCTAGCCTAAATACTTGTGAGGGGATTACCTAGCCAAGGCACACCCAACTTACTTATAGAACACAGTTTCCCCTATTTCTTACACTATGGGGTGTCATACACCCTAGACTAGCCTCCTCATTGAACTGGTAGATAGCTAGCTAGGTTTGAGTCCCTCATTGAATCAGTAGGACAGTCCCTCATTGAACAAATAAAACAATATAAATATAATCAATCTAGCAAACCATCTCACGGATGGGCCTTACAACATGGATTTTATCATTTACTCCTCTTCTTAAGAGAACTCCTACATCTCAAGATCTTGCAATGCACATTCATGCCATAATTCACACATATACTATTCATAGAACTTCACATTATTAATTTTCATTGAACTTCATCATTACACAAATCATTGAACTTTTTAAATACATTTTCATGAAACTTTAAACTAAATAAGTCATTGAACCCCAACTTCACAATTATTGTACATTCATACTTTCAAAATCATTGAACTCCACTATTTCAAACATCATTGAACTTCTCATAAACAAAAATTCATGTTACTTCTCAATTCACAAAATTATTAAACTCCTAATAAACATAATACGAAAATCCACCTATATTGTCCAAAAAAGTTTACATCACAAGGCATAAAACTCACAAATTTAATCTAGTAGATTTTCTAATAAATCAAACCATACTTGCATTTCTTGTTAATTTACACATTTCAATGATAAATCATAAATTCATTAACTAATAGAAACATAAAAGCATAAGATAAAATTCTCTCGGTTACTTCAAATCTTTGAAAGGTGATGAAGCCCTAAGTCGCTTTAGGCCATCAATAAAAACTAGAATGTAGTTAAGAGCATTTTAGGTCATCTCTCAAGAGAGTAATGCATACAAATTTTTAGTTCAAATGCTACAAATTAAAAGGATTCAAGTAATCAAATCTAAATTTAAGTGCAAGAATTAATGTTTGTGAATTTTCTTTTTAAAATGTGATTAAGTGAATGAATGAGATGATGAGCTCAAGTTAGAATCCTTTGTGATAATCCTTGAATTTCAGAATTACAACTACACATGTAATAACAATTAGCTTAATAAAGAATACTTTAAAACTTTTAAAGTGTTATGAGTAATTGAATCTCATGGTCACTAAAAAATTTAAGCTAAGTGAATTGAAATTAATAATGTGATTCAACCTTGTTCATAGCCACTAAATTCAGACCAAATTAAGTGTAGAAAAATCTCTCAAACCAAATTCATATAAACATACATGGATCTAACTTGAAATATAAAGAAATCTGAACAAGAATATCAAGAACATATGAACACATTCAAGAACATTCAAATGAATTCATAAATTTCAGAACTGAAACATAATATTAAATCTCAATTCAACATCCACAACTTCAATCTAATAAGGAAATGGAATCAAAAATCACTAACATAACACCACTGAAATTCAAATCCATAAGAAGAGTAGAAGAAATTGTAGAATTGAAAATACAAGTGAGGAAAATAAATCTGAAAATCTCAAATCACAAGTTCATCTTCTTTGAAGCTCAATGAAAAATCAGCTACTCATGCTCCTCTCCATCACTTGATTGAGTTCTTGAGCTGAGAAGCTTCCATGGATGAATGAAGATGAAGAAGTTGCAATCTAAAATCTGGACAAGAGATGGACAAAAATGCAGGTTGGAATGGAGAAGAAAGTGGACAAAAATCTGAATAGAGAAGGAATGATGATTTGGACGAAGTGTTGATGATGGAAGATAAAGAAATGAAATCTAAAAAATGGATGAACAGTATTAGACAAAATTGAATGAAGAAAAAGAGAGAAAAATATGGAAAAATTCGACAAGTGAAGGTGAAGAATAAAGATGAAATGAAAATGAAGGATTAAGTATGTGTAGAAAATGTGAGTGGTGATAAAACCAAAATGGATGGTGATAAAAACAAGGACGGTCTAGACCTAAAATGAGCTGGAAAAATGGACGAAAATAAGAATAAAAATGAGGTGGAAAATGTGGCAAGGGACATGTGAACATGTGTGAGAAATGTGACTCCTCTTTAGGCTCCCAATCAGTTGCCAAATGTCCTCCCATTAGATATGATTATGTCACACTTCCTATCCCTCTTCTTCACTTGATGATGTGTCCCTCAATGCTTCCCATACTCCTTTGATTTGTTTTTATTTAATTAATTCTCCTTAATTAAATCTGAATAATGATCCCACATCATCCCTTAAATAATTTTGAAATTTGTGCCTAACAGCCCTTAAATTCTTCATCTTTATTTATTTTCTATCTCTTGAATTTCTCCAAGCTTGTTGACTAGCCTTTGATCCTTGATTTTAAAATTGCCCTCACAAAAATTTGAAAATAAAAATACAAGACTAAATAAATTCTAAAAAAAAGAAATAAAAAGGAATAGAAGAGAATTAATACCTAAGATCTCAAATTAGGGTATGAAAGTGTCAATAATCATCAAATAGCGTTATTAGGGTCCATAGAGTCTATATGTAGAAGACAACTAAAAACTGAAAAATAGACCCTCATATGCATAATTTGATGCCAAAAACCAAGTGTTAAATATGTAAAATATGAGATAGATCAAGAGGTCAAAGGTTTCACTCCTCAATTACTCACTCCTAAAGCTTCCAAGAAGCTTGAATGATGCCAATGGTAGTTACTTTACAAGCATTTATCATGCAAAACATCAATATCCATTTTTAAGCTATTTTTCACTAATATTTTATTATTTCTTAATACTCAAGATTTATTCTTGACTCATGTAAAAGTACCCATAAGGCTTCTTAGCTTTCTTTAACTCTCATTAATAATATTGAGCTCTTAAATGATCATTAATGAAATCACATTGTTCCCAACCACTAAATTTTTGAGAATTTCGAACATTTAATGTCCTCCAACTACCATAAATACCAAGTTTACTTAGCTCAATCTACTCCCATTAAATCTACTTAAGTCAATGGCTTCAAACCTATAGCTTATATGGATAGAAAATCACCATTATTAATCAAATCTTAACCTCTACCATTAAGAAAATAGAAGAAGAGAGGAAGATTTAAGTAAAAAAGCTTACCTTTGATATTTAGGAGCTCTAAAATACTCCAAATACTCAGCTTTCTCAAGCCCTAGCATTACTCTCTCACTGCTCTTTCATTTCTTCATTTCTTTTCTTCTCTGACGTATCAAATTTGTGACTTATTTTAGTAGAAAAATGATTATGTGCCACGACGAACACACAATGCGCCACGGCACATGGCACAGAAAGCTTCTTCCAGGCATGTTATCACGCATGCGCCGCGACGGCCCATTCACAAGCTGTAGTGTGTGGCACAAAATTACTTTCTTTAAAAATTCTTCCTCTTCCATTCTCGAGTGACCTGATTTTCTTTTATACTCGCGTTTAAAACTGAAATTGAGACTAAACACGCCCGTTAAGCCTCTATAGCCACTATCTCACTAATACACTTAATTATTCTATTTAAACTTAATTAATTTTGATTTAAAATTGAGGATGTTATATGTCACACTTAACATAGCCCTCAAGACTCAAGATGACTACATGTACAAGACCATTGAAGGGATATGATGTATCATGCCACAAATCTCGCGGGTCGTGCTAGTAAATCCTGATATCGCACAAACAAGCTTCAAATTTCATAAGGGTGACGGTCTCAGCTAAATCATTATAAAAGGAGAAGAAAGTCGCAGAAACAAGACAACACACATCAACGGCAATCAAGCCTCAACATTCACTAATAATTTTTAACATTTCACTTTGTATTTTCAAATAGTTTCTAAAATCATTTTTAGTTTTGTAACCTTTACAATTCTATATTTGACATATTTATTATTAATCAAGCACTCATTTCTCCAATTTCATTACATCTTTACATTTGAGTAAACTATAGTAAGAGAGTCCGAGAACCTTTTATTATCTTTTAAGACTCAACATTTTTAGCACACCTAATAATTTTTGCTATTTGTATAGAGAACACTCACCCACAGACATAGTAAAAAATAATCGATAAAGATAGTCATTTTTTTAGTAGTGAATCAGCTTCAATTTTTTTTTACCTCCTATCCGGACGCACGGTGTAGTTAATAAAGATCTATTTTAGTTGTAATCTTTATACCCTTCTCAGAACAACTTTAATTTATTTCTTATTTTCTTTACCTTCTTCCAATGTTCACGGGGGCTAACTTTATTTTGATATGCTCCTTCATTTTCTTTAGAAAAATTATATTAAAGTTTCACATAAAAAAATTAATTACTATAATATTTATTGATAACTAAATTAAACTACATTAACAACACAATCAATTATCAATACAGTTTAATTCAGTTGTTAATAAATATTACAGTAATTAATTTTTTATATAAAACCTGATTGTAATTCTCCCTTTTCTTTATTTGATAGTTGTTTGATATCAAAAAAATATGTGCGCCGTACATATGGTAAAGCATGTGACTAGTTTCGCTGTCCATTATCATGTTCATCTCTCGTAAGTAATCTCTCCGTTTCAGTTTTTAAAATATTTTTGGAAGCTAAGAAATTTGGTATTTTAAAATATATAAGACATTTTAATAAAAATAAAATTTTATTAATTATAACTGTTTTAATGTTACCCTTTCCTACTCCTTGTTATATTTCTCTTTCTCTATATAATGTTTAAGGTATATTATGTGAAGGGTATTTTTTTAAATTTTAAATTTTGTTTTAAAATATTAAGATTGTAATGTGTATTTAATGAACTTTATTAATATATATAATTTTGTTAATACAGGATACAGCCTACAGGCTGCCTTGTTTAAATATATACTAAATTATCTTCTGTTTGTATTTTAATAGAAATCTTTTTAAATTTGTTTGCAAGAAAAATATTTTTATTTTTTATTCATTTATTTTTTTAATAAAAAGTAAAGTTCAAATCATTTAAATGTATGATGCAAAGATAACGTAGACGAGAATAAATACCAATTTGACAGTTGCGTTGAAAGTTGCGTGCATGGAGGAATTACAAGAGGGAAAAAGGCAGAGATACATTAGAGTTGGTGGGTCCAACCAACTTGAAATGTTGATGCAATTCATCTTTGAGATAAATTATAGATT
Source organism: Prosopis cineraria (assembly GCF_029017545.1). Taxonomy (NCBI): domain Eukaryota; kingdom Viridiplantae; phylum Streptophyta; class Magnoliopsida; order Fabales; family Fabaceae; genus Prosopis; species Prosopis cineraria. The sequence goes on along the minus strand of NW_026556236.1, from coordinate 4,341 downwards.
CATGATTTAATATATCTCACCGAAAAGTGAACAACTGATAGTATTAATTAATTTGACAAGGCGGCAACTATTTTTGTACTTGCGATACTAATATTCCATTGCTTGGTGGACCATTGGAAAACTAGACTACTAGAACAAGTAATCATTTTTACTTGTGGCATGTAAGGGTGTTCATGATTCAGTTCGATTCAATTCGGTACTGGACAAAAAAATTCAAAATTGTGGGAAGAAGTTTCTGAGGGCTAAGTGGTGGCATTTATAGTGGCAGAGCTAGGATCTTAAATCAGGAATAACACAATGTAATTTAAAAATTAATAATTAAAAAATATTCTAATTTTTTAAAATTAATTACCTTACATAAAAATATAATAACATAAATAAAATTATACATATTTTATTTGAAAACAAATTATTGAGATTTTTTTTTACCAAAAAACTGTTGAGAAGGTGATATTAAAATTTAAATTTGGACCCCAAATATTTTTTATGAGTTTTAGAGAGTTTAAAAATACTAAAAAATAAGGTATATAGTTATAAATTTTTTACTATATATGTAATTCTCCCCATGTGAGGAGGTGCATTCCCCCTCCCCAACATCAACATAGCTATGCCAGTGGTCCATTATTTATTGTTATATGTACTTTTAATTTCTAACTTTTTAAACAGCAAAATTAGATATTTTAAACTTATAATCAAGTAACAATAACATTTCACTTTTAATAAATAATATAACTAATATATTTAATATACTTTGTAACATGATTAATCTTAAATAAGATTTTAAATAATTTTAATTTTGAAACACATTTTCAATGGTGGCAATAAATTTTTAATGGGAACATACATAATTAATATTAATGTTTAATTAGAAAAATACTAATTGGTACATAGAGTATAAACAAGCAATTAATGAAATAAGTAATTAATATGCTTATTATGGGAAAAATAATTATAATGACCGGTTATGTATGGTATAAGTAAATATTTTTGAGGCCTAAGGCAACATCCTAATGATCTAGTAGCTTACATGGCCTTGAACAAGATTTGAACCAAATTAAGCTGATCAGGTAACACTAAAAACAATGAAACTTGATCCATTTTTTTTTATTAAATTAGTTTGGTTTGATTTGGTCAGTGTAGATCAAGTTTTAAGAATTCATGGTAAGAAAAAAAAAAGGTTAAGTACTTGTTTTCTTTCCCCTCTTCCTCCTCTTTTTTTCTCCAATAATTGGGTATACTTGATTTCCAATGGTCAAATTTTACTATTAATTAATTTCTTGAATTTAGTTTGTGAAAAAGAAAAATTTTTTGAATTTGGTTATAGCAGAAAGTTCTCTCCTAAGTTACAAAATTACCCATAACTTCAAATGACGCATGCAGTAATAGGTATGAATATTTCTCATAATAAAAATAACAAAAAATCAAATCTCTTTTACAAAAAAAAAAACATTAACACACACGCACAAGTAGCATGAGTAGATTTCACAAAACCTGTGTTAAATAAAATCAAATTCATTCTTAATAATTAAAAAAGTGGAAGTTTATATACGCCAAGTTATTCAAAAGAAAAGATATTTTATAAGGCTTGGTTGATTGAGAATGAAAGTGTGTGAGTTTAATTAGCTACTTCTAAATATTAATACTAACTAAGCATGCTTCGATAAAAAAAATATTAAAATTCACAAAAACGTTGTGGTTCACGTCTAACTCAAATCATATAGAGGCTCAAATTCAAAACTTGAATCAAACCATCATTTGAAAATGTATAAACCAAAATCCAACCTTATCAATGATGAGTTTCAATAAATTTTTGATTGTTCAGTTAGCATAATCAAGTTTAATTTAGTTTTGAACACCTTAAGGCCATCTCTGAGGAAGCCAATTAACAAAAGATTCCTAATTCAGAATAAGCATTAACTTAATTTATCGATGGATTGACTAAACATCACAGCAAATCTGTCCACAGATTTTTTTCTTAAAAAAAAATATTAAAGACCTGACAATTGCTAACGTGGAACATGCTAGAGATGAAGGGTATCTTTATTAAAGGTCATGGAGGGGAGGAAATATATGTATGTATGGTTGGGAATAATATATATGTATGTATGTATGTATGTATGTATGTATCTAATGTGATATTGAAGATGATGACGACAAAGGCGTGTGATTATTCACATGCATGCGGGTGAAGGGAGCTAGCAACGTACGTAGAGAATTTCAACGTTTTCGGATAAGGCCGTTTGATTGTAACATAATTCAGAATAAGCATTCACTTTAATTTATACTTTTAATATTAATATATATTTTCAACTTATATTTTCCAACCATGTCATTAATACATTATCCTTACGTCAAGCGAAGAATACTTGACCTCATTATTTGATCAGTTATAATATCTTACTATCTTCCTAGCTATACTAATGATTAATATTTGATGTATTAGTTACTCCTTTCATGAAAAAAAATTAAATATTTAGTTAAATTTACTCTCTAATAAAGTAATTATTTTTTTAAATTAACTCTATCTGTTTATATTTTTTCTTATTATAGGGTATTTTACCCTAAAGAAAATATAAAGTCATCTATTAATAGAGGACACTTGTAAAAAAATATACATCTTAAAAGGTTAAAAAATATCTTATATTTATTAACAAAGGGGTATATATATTTCAAAAAAAAAATATCATCTATATCTACTTCATTAAGCAAGTCCAATTTTGGATTAATAATTTTTGACACTAGCTAGCTAGTCCTATGATAAACATGTTTCTTTGTAGTTTTTATACACCCAAAAAAAAGAAAGAAAAGAAATTGATACGAATTCTTGATAGGAGGCCAATATATAGAGGCATCATCTAATATAATTAGTTTGAAAGGCATGGGTTAAAACACAAGATATGCGCAAGACAACGTTCGTATATGATTCCAACATGGCATCCAAGGTGGCATCCAGGATGATATCTTATGTGGCAATCAAGATTTTTTTTTTGGCATATCAAAGATCCAATGACTAGAAGCCTGGTTAAAGAGTGGGAGATTCAGGCCTAAAATGTGTGCTTTTATCAATGGAAGGTGGTTGGAAAACGTGGCTAGACATGAAGATGCATGACAAAGTTGGCATAATATAAGCATGGAAGAGATCTCATAGCATGTTACGTTGGATCAAGCAACAAACCCATAATTAGAATCTACTTGGTTCAATTAATTCGAAATTTTTAATATTTTTAATGACTTCCTATATTTTTACTGAATTTTTTAAATATTATTATAATTTATTTTTTATAAGTTAAAATAATATATTCAAATGATAACTAAATTTAATACTTACTGTTTTCTATTAAATACGTAAATAAAAAAGGCGGTTGGTCCATATATAACATACACGATACACAAGGACCAATGTGGGTCCTCCTCTAATGTAGGATGACTTGAAATATCAGTATTAAATTAATTAATCCTCTTTTTACATGCATGTGTTATCACATTAAAACAATATATATTTAAAGTATGATCAGGTATTAAATATAAATTTTATATTAAAATTTTGTGATGTAACCATTTAAAAATAAAATCAAATAATGCAAATGATTAAAATGAATATATATCTATATATATATATATATAGAATAAAATACATTGCCTTCATCCTAATTTATCTTATTTGTAGATACATCCCTTCTATTTTTTAAACATATATAACACCTCTCCTTGAATCAATAGTTTCAAAACATAAACATCTCTTCTATTTCAAAAATTTATTCTCATTTACTTAATTATTAGTTCATTGTTAAGTCTTATATATTAGATCAAAATACCATCTTTAAATATAAACGTTATCTAAAAGATTCAAGAAATCCAAAAAAATTCAATGCATGTATTTTTTAAACTTTAATCATACTAATTTTTTAGTTTTTGAAAAAATTATTTATTTGGTAATTTTAAAAAAAATAAATACATAAGTTGTCAAAAATAATATTTCAAAACACGTATATACAAACAAATTTAATAAAATCATCAATACAAAATTTATATTTATTTTTCTTTAAACTTTTATTACTTTGAAGTTTGAACACAATATTTTTAAATTATTTTATTTTAATATTTTGATATTTAATTATTTAAAGTTCCTTAGCTTAAGGAAAGAGACTAAATAATTGACTGTAAAGACAATTAGTAACTTTGTGTTCTATAAGAAGTAAGTTCTACCAATAGAAAATACATCTCCTTCAAAAATATTGAGAGCAAATGAGTAAATCTAGTGGCAGAGCTACATATATGTGAAGCTACATACCATGCTCCCCTTACTTTCAAAAATTACACATAATGGGCATAGAAATTTAA
>NW_026556235.1:0-39397 GCF_029017545.1 Prosopis cineraria | reverse complement strand
CAGCAATGTTATATAGTAGTGAATGCTGGGGCTTTAACGGGACAGCAAGAGCATAAAGTTGGATAGCAGAGATGAGAATGTTACGATGGATATGCGGACATACACGTAAAGATAAAATTCAAAATGAGCACATACATGAAAAAGTGAGGGTGGCACCTATTGAGGAAAAAATGATAGAAAATCGGTTGAGATGGTTTGGGCATGTCAAAGAAGACCAAGGGAGGCACCAGTGAGAAGAGTGGAACATATAACTTTGAGTCCGATTAAGAGAGGTAGAGGAAGGCCTAAGAGAACACTCTTGGAAGTTGTTAAACGTGATCTCTTAATTAATAATATTTCTTAAAAGCTTAATAAATGATAGAGCGTCTTGCAATCCATGTAGCCGACCCCACCTAGTGGGATAAAGGCTTGTGTTGTTGTTGTGTTGTTTTATCCTTGGCTTTGTTCAACTTTTCTTCTTTTGCTATCTTTCTCGCTCTTTTTAGTGGAATCAACACATCCTCCTGTTCCTTTCGAATTCGATGTAGTTCTTCTCAACGCTTGCGAAAAAAAGTACGAGTGAGACTCGGCCAGAAATTAAGCTTATTGAGCTCGTGCAATTTCAACGTTAAACGATGTTGAACATGTTTATCTCCATAAGATGCTTGTCATCTAATCCTTCACCGATGCACATGGACACCTGCAAACAGATCATAGCACGTCGAAGATGGTCAATGACCGTGACGGATTTGCTTGATAATTCTAAGTCAGATTTGAGGCGATTCAGAAGTGTGTTCAAAACCAGCTACGAGTACGAGAAGGATTTGATTCGGGTCAGATTAAAAGCTTGTGAGAGAGGTTGCCACGGAGTAGGTGCCATGTGGGGCCGTAGAAACCAGAGCTGATGTTATGCTGGTTACTATTGAAGATCTTGCTGGTGGCCAGGACTTGGGGCGGTCAGAGAAGACGGCACCGTTTTAAATGAGAGCTTGGTGGGCGAGAGATCGATCAGCTATGAATATAGCAGAACGAGAACCAACTGGGAAAGTGACGATGGAACATATGTGGCATGAAAATTTTGAAAAATGGGTTCAAGTTCTGAGAATGGTTTGCGCAGAAAGAAGAGAGAACCGATGATGGGAAGACGAGGAGGGGAGTAATTAGAGGGGAAGAGAAAAGTGAGGAAAAGTCTGATGAGAAGGCAGAGATAGAGAGATAATGAGGATGAGCCAAAACTCATAATCGAGAAGTGAGAGAAGCTTGTGAAAATGAGGGAAAATAGAGGACCTGGAACAAGGTGGTGGATTTGAAGCTCGATGATTTCCAGACAACGTTGGCACACTACCGGCTAATGATCTGAAATATTGGTGTCTTTGTTTCTCTGAATTCTTTTTCATTCAAATCTGAGATGCTTCGTTTGTAAAAGGATAATGAATTCTGTGTTATGGTATTGGTATCGGACTATCTCCATTTCAAAGGAAGTTATGGCGGCGAATGTCGTTGTCAGTTGGGTCAAAGCATGTAAATATTTTTAATTTATTAAATTTTTATTTTATTTGCTTTCTTTTTAATAAAAAATTAAGATAAATATTCTTTTATCGAATAAGTTTATGGATCTCATATCTAGTAATACCGAACAAAAATTAGAATAAATTTGTCAACATGTTTTAAAAAATGATTTTAAATTTTAACTTAAAATTTAAGAAAAGGAGTAAGTAGGTTTTTTGTTGATTAGAGGCTGTTGCCACATTTGCTAGCATTAATTGTTTGAAAGGCATATTATCTGCGACTAAAAACAAGTCATCAGAAAATTACAAACAGCGAATAATATTATAGTTCAGTGTATCACGGGGTGCCACCAAGTTGACAAGATTTTATTTAAGCCTAAGCAAGAAGCTAGAAACAACCATCTTAATTCTCATCAATTTTATGGTAGCTAGATACCGAACTGTATAAATTTATTTTATAGTAACCACTAAAAAAGCCCTTGATAAGTAAAATGCCCCAAGTATCTTCCCAGCTGTGGGGCCAAGTTTCTCGTGAATTAATATTCCTTGTCCAGGTTTAAACCTTGGAGATGCATGAACTTGCAATGGGTTCTTCATTACCACAGTGAACTCTTGTTTCTCAGATAAATCAACATCACCATCATCTGAAACCTTCCACTCAAAATTCCAAACCAGATTGGCTACAAAGTACTCCAAATGAAACGTTGCCAGATTATAAGCTGGGCAAATTCTTCTTCCTGCTCCAAACGGCATCATCTTTATCTCTTTGCTTCCTGTAATATCAAACGCTTCATAATTATTCTTGCCGTTCAAGAATCTCTCTGGCTTGAATTCCATTGGATTCTCCCACACCTTTGGGTCCCTTCCCATCTCTGCCACCAAGAAGTTTATAGTTCCACTTTAGGTATCAAGAAACCATTCAACACTACATCCTCTGTTACTGCATGTGGTATCACAAAATGCGTAGGTGGGTGACGCCTTAGTCCCTCCAAAATCACTGCCTTGAGAAATGACAATTTGTTCAGATCATCCTCTCTCACTTGCTTCTCCTCTCTGTCACCAATCACATCTCTAATTTCCTCCACAAGCCTCTCTTGAATATGTGGATACTTCACCAGATTTGCCATAATCCAATGCAGTGTCGTAGCTGTTGTATCTATCCCTGCACTTAGAAACTCTGAACATATGGATACGATTTCAGATTCTTCAAGCCTACGCTTCTCCAAAGGCCACTCCAGTTCCAGCAAAGAATCAACGTAAGGCATGGCAAGTTTACCTGAGCTACGATTGTCCTCATTAGCTCTGTTCAATCTCTCTTCCATGGCTTTCTTCCGCGCTCTGATCAGTGGGATGAAAAGACTTTCCCGTTCCTTCTTATTCTGGAACATTTCCTGTCGCAGTTTGTGGAACAATATACGGGTGATTCTCGGCCAGAAATCCAGCACCCTGAATCTGTTAAAGCTCATAATCCACGCGTCGTTGAACATCCTCGATATCTTTCATTTGCTTCTCGTCTAACTTCTGGCCGAAGCACATGAACGCCAACAAGCAGAACATAGCATATTGAAGATGGTCTATCAACTTGATAGGATTGCCTGATTCAGAATCAGATTTGAGCCGATTGATAAGAGTGTCCACAACCCATTTACGGGAACCGGAGAAGGATTTAATCCGGGTCGGTGTAGCATTTCGGAGGTGAGGTTGCGGCGGAGAGCCCGCCATGTGGGGCCGTAGAAGGCAGAGTTAATGTCATGCTGGTCGCAACTGAAGACCTTACTGGCAAAAACTGCCTCAGGACGGTCGGAGAAAACAGCGCCGTTCTGAACAAGGGCTTGGTGGGCAATAGACTGGTCAGCTACATATATAAGTGGACGAGACGCAACAGGAAGAGTGAAGATGGGACCGTATTTGGAACGAAGATCTCGGAGTACAGATTCAATTTCTAAGATGGACCTGCGCAGAAAAAGAAGATTGGTAATGATGGGGATACGAGGAGGCCCAGGTGGTAGAGGAGTGGAGCGAGAAAAAGAAAGAATATTGCAGAAGGATCGGATTGTTATGCAGAGACAGAGAGAGACGAGGACGATGAACCAAACTTCCATGATTATGGTTATTAAGAATGAAGAAGAGGATAAATGCGTAGTTATAGTGATTAGTGATGAACATGAGTGAGAAAGTTCAGTGAGATGACGAGAATTTAAAGGGATGATCCAGAGAATTTGAACACAGATGACAGAACAATGGGAACAGGACAGCACAAGTTTGAACTTTTCGTGGCCTCCAAGATTCTTCGATTTATATATATATATATATATATATATATATATGGTGTTCCTTCGCGGAATTTTCCCTCATGGTAAAAGGGTGGACCGTTACGAGGGAGAAAATGGCAGTTAAGGGCCTCTCTAAATACATATTCTCGTCCGCGAGCCCCTAGTTTGAGAGATAATCAGATTACACTCGAGAGACAACATTTTTTGTCAAGCATGACGGAAAACGATACATGGCCTTGAATTACAAGAACTTAATTAGTCGTAAATTATAGAAAATTTACTTGTAAATTAGAGATGACAAATTTAATTCCCAAATCTAATTTGCAGGTTGTTGGCTTACAATGTCTGGTCTTTGTTGTTTTTTCTTTTTTTTTTTTTTTGAAGTTTGGGTACCGAATTGTATTGCTATGTTAGTTTTTGTGCTTGTTTAGATACGCATTATTAATCAATTTTTTGAACCAAAACCATGATTTTGGCAAAATACACCAAAACACAATATTTACTTTTTTTCATATTAATTTTTTATAATTAATTGTCTCAACTGAAATTCAAAAGGCCCTTCCTAATTCTTGCTTTAGTTTGGTTTACCTTTTTTTATGTTCTGTATTTGTGTTTGTATATATTTTGCTTCCATATTTTACTATCAACTTTCATATGATTTACTACTAAGTTTTCTTTTATAATTTAATTACAAGTGAATCACACATAATTTACAACTAAATTCTCAAATTTTCAGTGTAATTTTAAATCCAACATATGACAAATGTAGGCTCCAAATGATTTTTTTATTGAGCTTCTGTAATTCATAAATAAAATTGCACCTAATTTACTACTAAATTTTCATAATCTACAAATGCAAATATATCAAGTATATCAAATTTAGATTACTGAGGATTTATTATTTTCATAATTTCAAATATATTGTTTATAATTTACAACTAAGCATTCATAATTTACCATTATAGTATCTACATTCTGTATTGTTTTATTTTCTTTAGGGGCATTTTCATTCCAACAAAAAAGTTTTAAAAAGGACTTGATAAAATTGAATTTTAACCTAACTCTAAATCTATTCTTTTTATAAAAAGAACTGGGTTAGCCAACCCGTAATTCGGTCTAGTTTAATATATTGTAACCCAAAAATTAATAAAATCAGACTTGATTTATAAGACTAGAATATTGATCCTTATAGTTCAGTATTCACTTAGCTTTTTTTTTCGTTATATGAGAGGTAACAATTCATTTCATCTTAATAAACTCAATTAAGATAATAAAATACTTATAATCATAAAAAATTCATAACAGTCTCTAACAAAAACGAATAAAAATATTTTAATTATAATCCAAATAATTCAAATTAAAAACTTCAGGAACAGCAACAACAACATTTAATAAACTTCGGCAACATATCTAACATACATTACAACAATAATTTAATAGCAAGTTAAATTAAAATTTTATTAAATAGAAGGGCGAAATGTGAATGAAGGAAATACCGCATTCAAACTATTCAAATATATTAAAAATAATTAAAATTATATTAAAATAGTTTTATAGGATTGGACAAGACTAAATGGTTTGAGAGCTTGGTTTTCTATTTAGTCCAACTTGAGAAGTTATTTTGATCTTTTTGGTTTCTTTAGTCCTTTAGACTAATTTTTCTATTGGACCAGGCTGAATTGAACTTGTTCGAATCGGATTAAGTTAGATAAGATAACCAAACTTTTACACAACTCAATTTCAACTAAAAAACCGGTTGTTATATACCCTAATTTTTTAAATTCAGCATCCCCGAGTGTAATTTTATTTCTACGTAGGGCCTTGAATGATTTTCCTTTGTTGCACTGTTGGTTAAAAATAAATTTTTCAGTATTTTTAATCATTAAAAATGTGTCTTCTCTTAATTTTTCTGAAGGTGGCTTGTTAATAAAGGATAGAACATCTAGAACTCACCAAATTCAAATTCAACCAACAATAATAATATAAACCAAATCCCAAGTATAGTCAAGGGGTACTTGTAGAATAGGATCACACAATTGACAAGTAAATGGAAAAATAATTAAAGTAAAGATGTGGTGGGAACAAAAGTACGTCGTGTTATTTTATTGGAATTAATATAAATAATGTGATTAAAGTTGTGACCGAAAAAAATAATGTGATTAAAGTTCAAGGGAAATGAAATGATAGTCTAAAACCAAAAAGTTCAATTTAATTTTAATTTAGAGTCAAAAGATTTTACAATTTGAGTAAGAAAACGAACCGTCCTGAGTGAGAAAAAAATGCACAATTAATGAAAGTACAAAATTCAAACATAGGCATGAAGGCCAAGAACCATTGTCTACTTATATTTAGGTATTATGGCTAAGACTTTGACATTAATTAGACTCTTGGTGATATATGAACTTGTAATGGGATCTTCATCATCACAGTGAACACTAGATTCTCGGATAAACCAACGTCTCCATCATCGGAAACATTCCACTCAAAATTCCAAACCAGATTGGCTACAAAGTACTCCAAATGAAACATTGCCAGGTGATAACCTGGAAACATTCTTCACCCTGCTCCAAATGGCATCATCTTTATCTCTTTGCTACCTGTAATATCAAACCCTTCATCTCCCTTCTTCTCTGCGTTCAAGAATCTCTCTGGCTTGAATTCGACTGGATTCTCCCACACATTTGGGTCCCATCCCATCTCTGCCACCAAGAAATTCAAAATTCCGTTTTTAGGTATCAAGAAACCATTCAATGCCACATCTTCTTTCACAACATGTGGCAGAAGAAAATGTGTAGGTGGATGAAACCAAAGTCCCGCCAAAATCACAGCCTAGAGATATGGCAATTTGTTCAGATCCTTTTCTTTCACTTCCTTCTCCTCTCTATCACCGATCACATCTCTGATTGAAAATGCGTAGAAAATGTGTAGGGTGGATGACGCCTTAGTCCCCCCAAAATCACAGCCTTGAGCCAATGTCATGTTGATCGCAGGTAAAAATCTTACACAGCGCCGTTTTGAACCAGGGCCTGGTGGGCAATAAATCCATCTGCTACAAATATTAGCTGACGAGACATAATACGAGGAGTGAAACATGGGACCGTATTTGGCACTAAGTTGTCGGAGTAAGGATTCAATTTCTAAGAACGATTTGCGCAGAAAAAGAATGCCACTAATGATGGGAATACGAGGAGGACCAGGCGGTAGAGGGATGGCGCGAGAGGGAGAAGAAAGATTGAAGAGGGCTCGGATGATAAGACAGAGACAGAGAGAGACGAGGACGATAAACCAGATCTCCATGATTAAGGTTAAGAACGAAGAAGACGAATGGATAGTAACATTAGTGTCATCTCGTCATGCAGAGAAATTGAACACGGAACAAGATAGTCTGACGTTGGAGGTTTCTGGTTCTGTTAAATGTTTTTGCGTTCTATCTCTGAATTTCTCTCATGGGACTGAGTCGGGAATAAAGATTACACCTTTACCGAAAGGCAACATCTTATATTTGCGAAGTACGGGGAGGGAAAAGAAAATTAGTTATACACTATTTTCGGTTATAAAGAATTGTCTTCTCTGAACCCTTCTGAAGGTAGGTCTGATCAAAGATAGAAAATTCTGAAATGGGTGTTATTTATCACAGTACAATAAACAAGTATATTTACTCTTCGGAAAATAGATTTGGTACAATTTTTATTTTAAGGAAATTCAACCGTTGCTACTTCTTTCTGAATTATATTATGACGTATTAATTCATAATAAAATAACAATTGAACATGACTGCATTATGCTTTGCTAGAAAAGAAGTGATGGTGAGATTTGTTCAGTGGAATTATGTTTGTATCTCTCAAATGTCCTCGTTAAATTGTATATGTTGCTATTAGCTAAAGTCGGAAATAACAATTGGGGCTAAAACTTTGTGAAATATAGTGTTTCTCTTTGGCCCAAAAAAAAAAATTCGTGAAATTTTTAAGTTACTTGCTAAACTTTTTAGCTCTTCCTTTACTATTTTTATCTCAAAAATCCAATCATAGTCAATATTTTTCTTAGCTGGGACTGAAAATATATCTGCTCCAAATACATTTATACAGGTTGAGTTGCCAGGACACGTGATTGTGAAACATACTTGGCCTTAATTGGATCGATCCAAAATTCTTCACTTTAAGAGTAATGGAAGTCATATACCATATATAAAGCTTGACTGCTAAAATAGTAATCACTGTAATACGACACGGGTTTGAGGGTTTCAGCAAGGCTAGCAATCTTGATCATTTATTTTGTCCTGATAAAAACAATATTGCCCTGTTTCCTCTGTTCTGATAATGGAATGCAAAATAATATGATACCACTGAAACATGCTTATTCATTAATTAAAATGAAACAAATAACTGTGCATAAATGTATTATTGCATTCGCGAATGAATATCTCATTTACTGAACTTAGTTTCAAAATTTAACATCAAAATAATTTGTGGTTTTATGATGCATTTTATTATTTAAGAACCTTCGGTCGAAGTTTTATGATTTTTTTAGTCTTAAACTGAAATTAAATTGATATTTTGGTCTCCAAAAAGTATAGGATCAAAAGTAGTTATTTCAAAAACTTATATACTTAATTATTATATATTAAATTTAAACAATATTAAGTTAAGAAATCAATTCAAAATTTAAATAAATTCAACAATGTGAAGTGAAAAAAATTCTCTTAGCAAAAGGAGTAAGTCCTGCTAATAACAAAGGACATTCCTCTCAAGCCCCGCTAATAACAAAGGACATTTCTCCCGAGATATAGAGTAATGGTAAAAAATTCTCGATTAAATTGCAACAATTTGTTTAAATAATGAAGGTGCTTGTCAATCGCGGTAATTTTAATTGGTAAGTGATAAAAGTTTTTATGGTAATCATAAAATCAATTTCAAACATATGTACATACCAAAACTATTTTTGAGGTAACCAAAAGGCTGTTCTACCCATCGTTACACTTCCAGATTCCCTGTTCTGATATAAAATGGCAAATAAGGGATGAACGTAACATTGCTCTCAAACTAAATTTGGAAGCTTACGTAGCAAGGAATTACTACTTTTCTCAACATGCATAATTTAACGTACATGGACAATTTCAATGTCAGTATAAAAGATGAATCTGATATTCCTCTTCCGGGTCATCTCAACAAACCAAACAATCAACCAATTTTATCTGTGTGTGGAAGTCTAAGAAGCTGGAAACAACCATAGTAATTCTCAGAAATGTTCTGGCAGGTAGATACCAAACTGAATTTGAATTTATCAAGAGTTTAGATGAGAAAGTCAGACTCACAACTTCTTAATAAGTAAAATATACACATCTATAAAACTAGCTGTACACTTACAAGCCTCATTGCTATATATACCAACTTACCGTGCTGGGGGGACAATTCTTGGAGATATGTGAACTTGTAAAGGATTCTTCATCATCACAGTGAAGGCTTGTTTCTCAGATAAATCAACAACACCGTCATTTGAAGCCTTCCACTTAAAATTCCAAACCAGATTGGCTACAAAGTACTCCAAATGAAACATGGCCAGATTATAACCAGGACAGATTCTTCTCCCAGCTCCAAACGGCATCATCTTTATCTCTTTGCTTCCTGTAATATCAAACCCTTCATCTCCATTCTTCTCTGAGTTCAAGAATCTCTCTGGCTTGAATTCCATTGGATTCTCCCACACCTTTGGGTCCCATCCCATATCTGCCACTAAGAAATTTATGGTTCCATTTTTAGGTATCAAGAAACCATTCAGTACCACATCCTCTTTCACTGCATGTGGCAGAACAAAATGTGCAGGTGGGTGACGCCTTAGTCCCTCCAAAATCACAGCCTTGAGATATGGCAATTTGTTCCGGTCATCCTCTTTCACTTCCTTCTCCTCTCTATCACCGATCACGTCTCTAATTTCCTCCGCAAGCGTCTCTTGTATATGTGGGTGCTTCACCAGATTTGCCATAATCCATTGCAGTGCCGTCGCTGTTGTATCTGTCCCTGCATTAAGAAATTCTGAACTCACAGACACGATTTCAGATTCTTCAAGCTTTCGCTTCTCCTCCGGCCACTCCAAATCCAACAGAGTATCCACATAAGGCACAACAAATTGATCTGAGCTATCAGCATCCTCTTTAGATCTGTTCAACCTGTCTTCCTTGGCTTTCTTCCTCGCTCTGATCAGTGGAATCAACACACTCTCCTGTTCCTTCCGAGTCTGGAGCAATTCCTGCCACCTCTTGCGGAACAGTATGCGAGTGATTCTCGGCCAGAAATTCAACACTCTGAATCTGCTCACGCTCAAAAGTACACGTTGTTCAACATGCTCGATATCTCTAATTTGCTTCTCATCAAGCTTTTCACCGAAGCACATGAACACCAACAAGCAGAACATAGCGTACTGAAGGTAGTCGATCACCTTAATAGAATTGCTTGATTCAGAATCAGCTTTGAGCCGGCTGACAAGCAAGTCCAAAACCCATTTACGAGAACCCGCAAAGGGTTTAATCCGGGCCGGGTGAAGCATCTCGAAAGCGAGGTTGCGGCGGAGGACCCGCCAGGTGGGGCCGTAGCAGGCGGAGCTAATGTCATGTTGATCGCTGCTAAAAATCTTACTGGTGATAAGGGCCTTGGGACGGTCGGAGAACACGGCGCCGTTTTGAACCAGGGCCTGGTGGGCAATGAATCGATCAGCAACAAATATTAGTGGACGAGACCGAACACGAAGAGAGAAGATGGGACCGTATTTGGCACTAAGATTTCGCAGTAACGATTCAATTTCTAAGAATGATTTGCGCAGAAAAAGAATATTACTGATGATGGGAATACGAGAAGGACCAGGCGGCAGAGGTGTGAGGCGGGAGGGAGACGAAAGATTGAATAGGGCTCGGAAGAGAAGACAAAGACAGAGAGAGACGAGGGCGATGAACCAGACTTCCATGATCGGACTAGGGTTAGAGAATGATCGTATAGTAATAACAGGTATGATTGGTAAAAGCTTTCCGAAGTGAGCGGAAATTTAAAGAATTACAGTGAGGAGACAATTGGTGTCGTCTCGCCATCCAGAGAAAATTGACTTTGAAGGTTTCTTTGTCGCGTGGCTTCCAAGATCAATTATTAAGATGTTCTTGTGCTCCTTCTCCGAATTTTCTCTCATGGGTTGAATGGTGAACAAAGATTGCACTTTTACCAAAAGTCAACTTATTTGCCAAGTATCTACTCTAAGTAAAGGGAGAATCTTGACGAGGGCCTTAAAAATAAAATTAATAGCATATTGGGCCCATACTATTTTAAAACCCTATTGGCGATCGTCGTCGATGGATATCAACAACCCGTCAAATGTGCCAAGGGTTTAAAAGTGACTTTCAACCTTTAATTTTTTAATTTCTCAAAAAAAAAGGATCATTGAACAAACAAACACTTTAATATATATATTATATAATTATATATATATATATATATTATAACTTTCATTTCTAAGTATATTCATTATTATATATCTTGAATATTTTATTGTATATATATGAATATTCAGTTATACATATTTGATCATACTTGTTCACACATAAAAAAAATTTTTAATTTTTTTAAACTTAATTTATTCTATCTTTCATAATTTATTCCTTCAATGTTAACAAATTATTAACATTATGTTAAATAAAAAAATATATGTTATAATTTTATTTTACAAGTATTTTCATGACCTTTTGTTAATTATAAACATCTTGTTGTATGTATCTAAACAATCACTTGTGTTTATTCAAACATCACTTATTCAAACAAAAAAATTATCAATTTTTTAAAACCCAATTTTATTCTCTTTATAGCATATACTTTTTCGCACACACATACGCACACCCACTAACTTTCATTTGTAAGTATATTCATTATATATCCTAAATATCTTGTTGTGTACATATGAACATTCAGTTGTGTAAATTTGATCATCACTTGTTCATATATAAAGAAAGTTGTTAATTCTTTTAAGCTTAATTTATTTTATTTCTTATAATTTGTTCCTTCAATGTTAATAAATTATCAACATTATGTTAAATAAAAAAGTATATATTATAAATTTATTTTACAAGTATTTTCATGGCCTTTTGTTAATCATAAATGTCTTGTTATGTATATCTAAACAATCACTTGTATTTATTCAAACATCACTTATTCACACACAAAAATTATCAACTTTTTGAAACCTAATTTATTCTATTTATAACATATATTTTTTTTAAAATTTAGTGTAATATTGATAACTTGTTAATATTGACGGAATAAGTTGTGAAAAATAGAATAAATTGAGTTTGAAAAAATTGACAACTCTTTTTACATATGAATAAGTAATATTTGAATATGTATGAGTGATTATTTAGATATACATAATAAAACATTCATGATTAACAAAAGCTTGTGAAAATGTTTGAAAAATAAATTTATAACATATAATTTTTTTATTTAATATAATATTGATAACTTATTAACATTAAAAGAATAAGTTGTTAAAAATAGAATAAATTGAGTTTAAAAATATTGACAATTTTTTTATGCATGAATAAATAATATTTGAATATGCCCAAGTGATTATTCAAATATAGACAACGAGACGTCCATGATTAATAAAAACTTGTGAAAACATTTGAAAATAAATTTATAAGATATACTGTTTTTATTTAGTATAATATTGACAACTTGTTAATATTGAAGGAACAAGTTGTGAAAAATAGAATAAATTAGGTTAAAAAATTGACAACTTTTTTATGTATGAACAAATGATATTTAAATTTGTATAAGTGATTGTTCAGATATATATAACAAGATGTCCATGATTAAAAAAAACTTGTAAAAATGCTTGAAAAATAAATTTATAACATATATATTTTTATTTGGCATAATATTGATACCTTGTTAACATTGAATGAACAAATTGTGAAAAATAGAATAAATTAAGTTTTAAAAAATTAACAATTCTTTTCATATATGAGCAAGTGATTTTTGAATATGCTCAAGTGAATGTTTATATATACAAAACAGGATATATAAGATATGCAATAACAAGTAAAAATACTTCAAAATTAAAGTTATAATATATATATATATATATATATATAAATAATTTTGCACTATACATATTAAAGTGTTTGTTGGTTCAATGATTTTTTTCATTTTGGGGAATAAAGGGTTTAAATCCACCCTTGATCCCTTGACACATTTGACTGGTCATTAACAAAACACAAAAAAAAAAAAAAGGTAAAGATGTTTTAGTAATTGGACAAACAAAATTGATTGCAATTTGGACTCTTAAGCTTGCAAAATAATTTCAAAATGATTTGATCCCTACATGCTATTAGCTTGATTTTTAGGGCCCTCGTTGACATTCTCCCCTAAAAAACCTTGTGCAGGTTAGGTTTCCGGAAATGGGTGAAACATACTTGGCAATTAATTGGATAGATCCAAAATTCTAACGTCAGAGTAATAATGGAAGCCATGTGCCGCATGTAAAGAAGCTTTATTGCAAAAATTAGTAATCACCGTAATACGATATGGATGTGAGTTTGAGCAAGGCTAGCAATATGAATCATTTGTATGCTTTAATAAAGACAACATTGCTCTGTTCTGATAATGGAATGCAAGATACTATGATACAATTGAAACGTGCTTGTTCATTGATTAAAAAAACCAAATAACTGTGGATGTTCATTACATTCATGAATGAATATCTCATCTCTAGATCCAGAGGAAGAAATTGCTTCTCCTATCCAAACAAAATTGCTCAATTTCATATTCACACAAACTCCACAAGCTACCCGCTAAATGAAGTTCACGTAAAAGACACAAACTTGGAAACAATATCCATATATCACGTACATGGATGATTAATTAATTGAGCATCAGTAGAAAGGATGAATCTGATGTATTCCTCTTACAGGTCTAAATCTAAAACCTAGGACACAAACGAACTTGCAATGGATGTTTCATTACTGTTGTAAATTCTACTTTCTCTGACAAATCAACATCGTCACAAGCTTTCCATTCAAATTTCCATACAAGATTGGCCACATAGTATTCCAAATGAAGCAGTGCCAATGCATAACCTGGACACATTCTTCTCCCTGCGCCAAAAGGCATCATTTTTATCTCTCTGCTTCCTGTAATATCAAATGTTTCACCATTATTATCATTATTTTTCTCAGTGCTCAAGAATCTCTCAGGCCTGAACTCCATTGGATTCTCCCACACCTTTGGGTCCCACCCCATCTCTGCCACCATAAAATTCAAAGACCCATTCTTGGGTACCAAGTAACTGTTGAACACCATGTCCTTTGACACAGCATGTGGCAACACAAAATGTGCAGGTGGGTGACGTCTGAGTCCCTCCAAGATCACAGCTTTGAGATATGGCATTTTGCTCAGATCTTCTTCTCTCGCTTCCTTGTCCTCTCTCTCACCCATTACATCTCTTATTTCATCCACAAGCCTCTGTTGAATTTGTGGGTACTTCACCAAACATGCCAGAGTCCATTGTAATGCAGTAGCAGTAGTATCTGTTCCTGCGTTTAGAAACTCCGAACATATTGAAACCATTTCACCTTCATTGAGTTTTCGTTTCTCCCCAGGCCATTCCAAATCCAACAGAGTATCCACATATGACACTATGTGTTCTTCTGTCGCATTATTATCATCGTCATTATCATTATTGTCATCTTGTTCTTGGTTTGATCTCTCTTCCTTTAGTTTCTTTCTTGCTCTTATCAATGGAATCAACACGTCTTTCTGTTCCTGCTTAATCTGCAAGAACTTCTCCCACTTCTTGCGGAGCAGTACTCGAGTAATTGCTGGCCAGAAATTTAGTGTTCTGAATCTTCTTAGACTCAAAAGTATATTCCTCTGAACGCATTCAATATCTTTGATTCGCTTGTCGTCTAACTTGTCACCAAAGCATAAGAACACCAGCAAGCAGAACATAGCATATTGGATATGGTCTTGCACTCCAATGGGATTGCTGGATTTTGAATCAACTATAAGTCGAGTCACTAGCAAATCTAAAACCCATTTACGTATGCTCGAGAACGATCTGATTCTCGCCGGGTGAAGCATCTCGGAGGCGAGGTTGCGACGGAGGAGACGCCATTTGGGGCCGTAGGAGGCGGAGATAATGTTGTGTTGGTCGCTGTTGAGGATCTTCTCGGTGGCGAGGGCCTTGGGACGATCGGAGAAGACGAGGCCGTTTTGGATAAGTGCCTGGTGGGCCATAGATCGATCGGCGATGAATATGGCAGGACGAGAACCGATTGGGAGAGTGACGATGGGTCCATATTTGGCATGAAGCTTTCGAAGAATGGGTTCGAGTTCGCTGAGTGATCTGCTCAGCCATATGAGACTGCCGATGATGGGAACCCGGAGAGGACCAGGAGGGAGAGGAGAGGAAGAAGAAGAAGAAGAAGAGGGAGAGAGAAGATTGATGAGAGCTCTGATGGAAAAACAGAGACAGATTGTGACAAAGACGATCAACCACAACCCCATGATCACGGTTGGGAGAGTATGAGCCAGTAAAAGGCTTTGGCTTTTTAGCCCTCAATTAGAGAAATTTTAGACCAAGATTTGTACCGCGTTTGTGAAAGATAAATATAGTAAAGTCTAATATGTGGTAGTCGTGAGTTGCAGCAGTGACAACACACTTCAATGAAGACAATTTCTTGAGCTGCTTACTTAACAAAATGCATAAATGGACGCATAATTTCATTCCACATATAATTAAAATTTTAGTAAATCGTGTGCCCGGGAGTTTTGAAAATTCTTGGGAAAAACTACTCAGATGTTAATTCGTGTAATAAATATACTCACATGCAATCTCTTGTGTGTGAGAGAGATTATATATTCTCTGTATGTATGTATGTATTTATTTATTTATTTGCCATACTTGCATATAAAATATCTATTTATAAATTATATCTATCAATTTTATTAATATTAATGCAATAATAATATAAAAAATAATTATAAATGAAATTTTAAAACTAACCTACAAATAAAAAAATTAAAAAGTAATCTAAATAATATAATATTATTTTTTAAATAATTTTCTCTCATAATATTGTACAGAAAAAGTAGACGGTGAGAGAAAAAGCTAAAGACAGAATGTGAGAGAGAGCACGCCAGCAGAATGAAGGCGGAGTAAAGTGAATGAATATTTTTTAAATTTTATTTTAAAATGAAAAGTACTTAACTGTCAGTGATTTATAATGCGGACCGAGTATATCTTTTAAAATCAGTTTTATAATACGGACAGGAGGAGCTGAATATTAAGGCTTCAAATGAAGGTGCTAATTAATGTAAGCACACAGATTTGGCATCCAATTCAGAAACTGAAGTTGAAGTAACAAAATATTACAATACTGGAGTAGCGGTACATGGGCCACAAATTGGCGTCTCTAACACAAAGGCTCAACTAGATGATTGCTCTAAGACCTAGGAGATACACAGACTTCTAATGGATTTTCCATCACCACAGTGAATTCTTCTTTCTCTGTCAAATCAACTTCACCTCCATTTGGAGTTGTCCATTCAAAATTCCAGATCAAATTGGCCACAAAATATTCCAAGAGAAGCATAGCTAGATTATAACCGGACACATTCTTCTTCCTGCTCCAAATGGCATCATCTTTATCTCTTTCTTCCCTGTAATATCAAATGCTTCTCCCTCACTGTTGAAGAATCTCTCTGGCCTGAACTCCATAGGACTTTCCCACACATTAGGGTCCCAACCCATCTCTGCCACCATGAAGTTGACAGTCCCATTCTTTGGAACCAGATAATTGTTGAAAACTACATCTTCTGATACTGCGTGTGGCAACACAAAATGTGCAGGTGGGTGACGCCTTAAGCCCTCCAAGATCACAGCTTTGAGATATGGCAGTTTATTCAAATCTTCCTCTTTCACTTCCTTTTCCTCTCTATCTCTCATGACTTGTTTGATTTCTTCCACAAGTTTCTGTTGCACATGTGAGTATTTCACCAAATTCGCCATGATCCATTGCAGTGCCGTGGAGGTTGTATCAGTGCCTGCATTTATAAACTCAGAACATAGAGACACTATCTCACCTTCATCAAGCTTTCGCTTCTCCTCAGGCCACTGTAAATCCAACAAGGTATCCACATATGGCACTATAACTTCATCAGCTGGTTTATTAATGTTCTCCTCCTTCGCTCTCTTTCTCGCTCTGATCAATGGAACCAACACATCTTCCTGTTCCTTCCGAATTCGCAGCAGTTCCTCCCAACGCTTGTGGAGCACTATCTTGGTGAGTCTTGGCCAGAAGTTAAGCACAGTGAATCTGTCAAAATTCAGAAGATAACGCCTCTGAACATACTCTATATCCTTTATCTGCTTGTCATCGAGTTTCTCACCAAAACACATGAAGACCAGCAAGCAAAACATGGCATATTGGAGATGATCAATGACCTTGATTGACTTTCCTGATTCGGAGTCAGACTGGAGGATGTTGAGAAGCGTGTGCAAGACCCACTTCCGGGTACCGGAAAAGGATTGGATCCGAGCGTGGTGGAGCATCTCGGAGGCGAGATTGCGGCGGAGGAGGCGCCATGTGGGGCCGTAGAAAGCGGAGGTGACGCTGTGTTGATTACTGTTGGTGACCTTACTGGTGGCGAGAGACTTGGGGCGGTCGGAGAAGACGGCGCCGTTCTGGATCAAGGCTTTGTGGGCGAGGGATCGATCAGATATAAATACAGAAGGACAAGAACCTATGGGCAGAGTAACGATGGGGCCATATTTGGCATGAAGGCTTCGGAGAATCGGTTGAAGCTCAGTGAAGGATCGGCGGAGCCAGAAAACAGAGCCGATGATGGGAACACGAAGAGGACCAGGTGGGAGAGGATGGCGGGAAGTCTTGGAATGGGAGGAAAAGAGAAGAGTGATCAAGAGGCAGAGACAGACAGAGACGAGGATGATGAACATGAACCAGGCCTCCATTATTGACGATCGGGAAGCTCCAGTGAGACTTGATATCTTGGAAGATTTTTGTTTGTTTGTTAGACATTTATATCAGTCCGTTGACGATGAGTGTGTAATTTCTTTATGTACGGGTATATAATTTAATTAAAAAAATACATTTTTTGAAAAAAAAATAATAAAGAATATATTTGAAATTATACACCGATAAACAAGTGTGAATTATTGTGGCATGTCCAGGTTAAAAAGAAAAAAGAAATTGGCATGGTGGGAGCGTGATAGGATTAAAATTTGAGAGAGAAATGAAAGCGTCAGAGGATTGAGTTTGCTTCTAACACAGGGCAGTGGGATGATGACCGAACATGACTATTGTTTTGTCTCCTTCCCTGGAATAGGGGCAACCCAGGGCTGCGCGATGGCATCGTCGTAGACGAAATTATTAATTATTTGAGCCATTGAAAAGTCTTGAAAACAACAAATTAATCACCATTAGGTCTTTAATAAAATTTTATTTAAAAATTTATAAATATTGATCATGAAAGTCACAAATGAGAATTCCTATTGAAAATTGAGGATTAGTAAATTTAAAATTAAATTAAATTTTTTTATTTGTAATTATAACTTTTAAATTTATAATTATTTAAATCAATATACGTAATTTATTCTTTAAAAAATTTTACCACAGACCTGCCCCTCATTAATTTTATTTTGGGACTAAACTTTCATTGTCCCTTTAAATTAGATTGGCAAGATGAATTCTCAAAATCAAAGTCATCTAAATTCTTTTTTAATAGAAAAAAATGATTTAGGGCAACTTAAATTAAATAATTTTTCATGTAATGAGACATGGAGAAAATTTATCTTTAAATTAGAATTTTTTTGATTGTCTTCATCTATTTTTATTTGTAGAAAAAAATTATATCACATAATTTTTTAAAAAATTAATTAATTATATTAATTATGTGTGAAAATAAACAAAATTAAATTAAAATATTTTTAGTTAATTATTTTCTGTGATTATGAATGATGAAATTATAAGAATGATTTAAGAAATTATAATAAATATTTATTGAAATACGTAATTTATTTATATAAAAAATAAATTAAAAATGATAATTTTTTTTATAAATAAAAAGGGAATGAGTAATTAATAAAGAATAAATTGATTTAAAAAATTAAAAAATTAAATTTAATAAAATGAGTTAGTATTTCATAACATAATAAATTAAGATTTAAATTTTTATTTAAAAGAAAGCTTATATTTAACACTCGCCCATGCCTTGTGGAAATTTGCTTCCAATGAAAAAACACCTAGGACTGATCAAAAATAAACTGGTACCAAAAAGAATTAATAGTTAATACACCACGGTGGCTTGTATAAGATTTATTGAGAAAAAAAATATAGAATAGACATTGGAGTAGATTCAATGTTTTGAAATGTCAAGTAAAAAATACTTATAAAATACAAAACGTTTTAATACCCAAGAAACTAACTTAAATTTAAACACGGTTTCACCAAAAAATAATAATAAATTAAACACGGGTGCTTCGTAGTACTACACGTGTATGAACAGTGTGAAAGCTGACTTCTATCTAGAAGTGTGCTAGAGGCGGGCAGCTTCATGAATCCATTGATAAAGAAAGGATAACATGACGTCAACCAGTACTCTGGTCCACCAATCGGATAAAATTTTATAAGTAAGAGTAAAACGGAGGCTTCTCCCGGGGAAGCTTCAACTAAAATAATATTCCTAAAATACCCTCATTTCTTGTATTCTCCCTGCCCCTATCCCTATCCCTTACTGCCCGTCCGGTTCAAATAATTATAAAGAATGTAATGAAATGATCATTACATAAAACTTTCTCTAGTTTTTATTAATCCTTTTATTTAAAATTATAAAATATTTTTAAAGAGATTAAAAATTAAAAAATATAATATATCTTTAAAACCTGTTTTGATATCTTACATTTAGCTTTTGAAAGATGCTTTTACTATTTTTAAAAGCCAAATGTTGTTTGAATAAAATTTTAAAAATAAAAATACATTCCTAATATGCATTTCAAATATTGTTGAAAATCCATTCTGTAAAGACACATTGGAGTTACTTTTGCATTTGGAAAAGCTAGTTGAACATGTGACGAGATAAATAAAATTTCTAAACTTTTTATATTACCTTTGTTCTTCACTTGTTATTACGGATCACAAAACTCACATACAACTCTAGTCTCTTACGTTATTTTCATCATCATTTTGTCAGTGTTCCAAGGAGAAAAGAATAAGTTATTTTCATATTAAAAAATAATTTTTATATATTTTGATATTTAAAATTTATTTATACATGTTTATTATATATATTATTCAACATATAAAATTTTATATTTTTTTATTATCTATATTATTAACAATTTTAAAATTTATGCCACTGTTTATATATTTTTTAATAAATCAAATTATACATATAATAAATTCTATATGTCTTTTTTAGCAACTATACATTTAAAATTATTTTTCATTGTATACCATCCAAACATTTTTAACAGGACACCCTTTTGAAATTTTTTATCACATTTTTTAAAGGAAAAATAACAATAAAATCTCTCTAAAATATATAAATAATAATTTAATCTCTCAAAATATCATAATTTTTTTGAAGTCTTTAGGAATTTTTTTATCATTAATAAATTTATATAAATTATCAAATTATCCTTATTAAAAATAAATAATTCATAATTTTTCTTCTTATATTTGTAACTTTTCTTTTTAAATTCGCAACAATGTAATAATAAATTATAACTTTACATGTTAAATTTTTCATTTGCTATTGTACTGTTACGAATATAAGAAAGAAAGTTATAAATTATTTATTTTTAACAAAAAAATTTTAGTAATTTATATAAATTCATTAATGATAAAAAAGTGCTCAGAGACTTTAAAGGAATTATGATATTTTGGAGGATCAAATTGTTATTTATATATTTTAAAAAAATTTATTATTATTTTTTCTTTTTAAACATTTTTAATATATTACATTTATATAACAAAAATTACAAACTAATATAAACCGATGTTCTTTTCACTGTATATATAATCTAAAAAATTTTTAATTTATCAAATTAACTTTTAAAAAAATATATTCAAATATAAATTTCATTACAATAATTAATTTTTACTGAACTAATTTTTATCAAATGAACTTTTGACAAACTAAAACTAAACACATACTTAATATTTTAAAGTGTAATCATTACCTCTTTTACAAAAGCGCTCCTATTAAAAATCACTTTATATTTATTTTAAAGTAAAACACCTTATTAAATAGGGGTGAATATAAAAAAATAAGATTAATTTGAAGACAAGTAACTATTTAGTTGGAAGTGAAATTCAATTAAAAATGCCTTACATTTTTAATGGTGGGAGTATAAGAAATTTCTAACAATGACTTTGTTTAAAAATAATACATTTTTATTTTTATTTTTATTTAAATAAATATTTGTATTATATTCCCTCTCATAGTTAATGAGCTTAAATAGAAATAATATTTAAAAAATGTAATTAATATTGCATTAAATGTCTGATATTAAAGATTAAATTTTTTTTCTAAAAAACACCCTATAATACCCCCATCAAGGAATCATGGAATGAAATTTATTTTATTTTTAAAAATTATTAAGAAAATTTTCACCAAAAAATAAAAATTATTAAGAAAAATGTGAAATCATCCTTTTGCTCAAGCGGAAAAAGACCCCGCCCTCAGCGAATGATTAGTAATGTGTATGATACGGTGACGGTGTCAAGAAGGGATACGGATCATGTATAGTGGGAACTGTGCAGTAAATGGGAAGTGAAAAATCCTAATCATGAATTTTTATCTAATAACTAATAAAAAATAGGTGTGTAAAAATATTCCTCATTTGCAAACACACAATCACATTTCATTTAAAATAAAAATTTATAAAAAATATAATATTTTTAACAAATCTGTTAATAACTAATTTGAACAATACAGATTTTAAATGAATGGTTCAGTTTAATATTAATTTTTTTATAAATTGACTATTCAAAGGTATTCTAGAGTTTGGACAATTTATGACTAATATTAAATTTTTTTATAATATTTATAATTTTTTATTTTAATAAATATAATATTAAAAATAAAGATAATATTTTTAGCACTTTTCAAAAAAATTTAAAAATTGCAAGTTAAAAATTTTAAATATGAACCAAAATCAAATATGAATTGTTCAAAGTACATCTAGATAATTAATTTATAAAAATAAAAAATTGATATTAAACCTTCCAAATAAAATCTTTATTGTCCAAATTAATTATTAACAAACTTATTAAAAATATTATATTTTTTATAAATTTTTATTTTAGATAAATTGTGATTGTGTGTCTGCAAATAAGGAACCTTTTTATACATCTATTCTTACTAGCCATTAGATAAAAATTCATGGTCAAGATTTTCCATCTCCCATCCACTAAACGGTTTCCACTTCACATGATCCATATCCGTCAAGAAAAATGCCTTGATCCGTTCGTTATTCACAAGGGGCAAAAAGTGTTCTCTATTTTTAATAACAATTGGATTCCAATGCTAAAACATGAGAAATAGTATAAGGAATCTACAAAGAAACATAAGATAAAACTGAGATCCTAAAAACCTAGAGCAAAACTCTTTCATTATCTTCCAAAATTTAAACAGCAAATACATGATGATCAAAAAGACAAAAACAAGTTCCAAATTGTGAGATAGCTTTGCTAAAGAGTCTGCATCAATATTATGTTCACATTAAATAGGGTTAAAAGTAATATGCCTGTTTCTAAGGAGGAAAGATCTGGCCTCCTCAGCTACATCTTTAAAATGCTAATCGGGGTCACAACTTCTAATAATTAAATTAATGGCTTTCAAGCAGTCAGTAAAGACAACAATATTATGTAAGCCATACTCCCAACGTAAAGTTAGTCTTTGAATGATGCCAATTAGTTTTGCAACAATAGGTAGAACTGTCACAAGTTTAGAATTGGAACTACAAATTTGCCTATTAGCTTCATCTTTTAGAACTCCACCACAGTTGCTTCTTCCTTTATGATCCACAAAACCATCCACAAAAAGCTTTTTAAAATCTTGATTTTCAAACTGAACTTGATTCGAAACCACAGACGAAGTTTTATAAAGAGGATTATTGTGACTAGTTTTTTTATCAATGGTAACTCCAAATAAACTAGACATGCTGTTCAGTTTCACTACAACAAAATAGTTATTTTCTTAAAAATTTTTCATGGATAAAAATGCAAAGAGAAATTCTCTCAAACTTTCTCTCTGATGATATCTCATATAGGTTTTCTCTTAGCTTTTCTCTTGGATTTCATAATAGAGAGAAAACCCAAGAGAAAATATGAGAGAAATTTGAGAGAAGATTACCACGTAGTGGCAGGAACGTCTTCTATAGAACATATCCAAAAGAAAATGTGTGATGGAAATGAGAAATTTAAAAAAACAATAATAAAAGTAATTGCGCTTAATATTTCTCTTGGATTTTTTTTGAGAAAAATTTTTTCATGGATAAGTCCGAGAAAAATTATAGATAATCTCTCAACATTATCTGATGAAAATATTTCTCTCAGATCCAAGAGAAACTTCTCTTTCAAAAATATCCAAGAGAAATGTTTCTTTCGAATGTTACTAAGGAAAATTCACAATTTTCTCTCAAAAGTAATCTGAGAGAAATTGTCCCACAAAAATAACTGTGAGAACCATTTTGACATAAATGAAAAAATTTAAAACAAAAATGTCACCCAAATGTCCCAACACATATAACCAAATAAATAGGGAACTTTCTTAGTATGATCCAACCCTACCTCATGCAAGAGATTCCATTGTACCTAATCTCACCTTAGACTGGAGAAAAAAGTCTGCCGCATTTCATCCTTCAGCATAGAATTCCATTGGTATCTTGCATTCTTACAATCTCGAAGCAAATGCTTGGAGTCTTCCTTGGTTGTGCATCAAAACGGGTAGAGATCACATATTTGAATTCCTCTTCTAGCTTTGAGCTCCACCGTGTGTGCTCTTCCATGTATGAACATCCACATGAAAGATTTGTTTGGATGGTCAGATCTATGATTAGGAGCTGTTACTCAATTTTCTTTTTCTTTTTTCTCCCTTTTTACCTTCCATCTCAAATATAATTTTGCTAAAATATTTTAGTGATTCAAGATATATAAGTTACTTTTTGGGTCATTAATAAATGCGTTTTTTCTTAAACGACACCCATTAATCATAGTACAGGAATCGAATTTAGAATTTACATGAAGAAATGTGAGCTATTAATCAAAGACACAAATTTCCAGGACGGGAAAAAAAACATGTTTTGCTAAATATTAATTTGCTTAAGTAATTCTAAGTATTCCATCTATTTCAATTTATAAGATATTTTTTAAACAAAACTACACATATTAATAAATTTTATTAAATACACTTTACAATCATAATTTTTTAAGGCAAAAATATAGAGTTTTAAAAATATTTTTTATTTAATACCCCATTCAAAGCTAAAGAGGTGGCCTAAATGCCGACAAACTCAGGTCGGATAGAACGGCCTGAGAACTTTCTGCCAATTCTGGACATGGTAAAAATTGCCTAAGTTTTTTGAGCTTGGTCAAGCTAGCCCGCAGCTCAGATTGAAAGGGTTTAGGGCCAGCATTTCCAACCGTCTAGCCAGGCCCAATTGAGATATATATAAATAAATAAATACAAATAACGATGTCGTTATATGATGGGAGAGACAAGTGAAATAATAGGAAAATCCAGTGCCTTGTTTTGTATTGCTGAATTCTTTTGCCGGAAAAGGCATCAACCTGTCGTTGACCATATTCTAATTTAGACAGTATTTATGTCTTTAGTTTTTATATATTTTTATTCAATAAAAAAGATAAGTGGATTTTGATGTATTAATAATATGAATAATAAGATTTTATTATATAATAAATAATCTATAAATAATAAACACATCTTAATTTAATTAAAAATAAATATTTTAAATATATAAGGTTAAGTATATAATAATATATTTTTTTTTAATTTTTAAATACTGTTATGCTGTGGTTCTTGGATATTCATCTAAATGTCAATTATGTTTTAATTTTGGTGTTGGCATCGGAAGCATTCGCATATTGTGAACTCATGAAGTCATCCATTTTTATTTGTCAAATAATTTTAGGTTTATTTTTTTTTTTGCTATTTATTATATAATCACATGTTTAAATTTTTTTAATCTATTTAACTGTTTACTTTACCATAAAGGATTATTTATGGTTAAGTTCCCTTGAATGATTCGCAGCCTGCCCAACATAACAAGGGGCCCAAAGACAAAAAGAGGAAGAATTTCAGTTAATGATCATGAAATAAATTTAATTTTAGATGAGTTTAAAAATATTTTAAAATTTCAGTTCAATTCATAAGAGAAAAGTCATCAAAATGGTGATAAGATTAAAATACCCTTCATGTATTATACAGAATCGCTGATTATTAATTTTCTTACTGCATTTGTTAATTTACTAATATTATTTATAAATTACATCTATTTGTCAAACAATCAGTAACATTAGTTGTTAATTTACTAATTTTACTTGTTAATTTACTAACATTATTTATAAATTATAAGACCTGTCAGTAATTTATAATTGATGTTAATAAATTACAAAACTTATCAGTAATTTACAACTGATATTAAAAAATTAAAATGTGAAGTTGACAATTCAACAACTGATGTTGCTGCTTATGATTAAAAATTGATATCAAGTTTTATATAATTATTGACATGTCAACTTATGTAACTTGCAACTCATATTCATAAATTAATAAATGGGGTAAGAAAATTAATAACTAATAATCTTGCATAATAGATGAAGAACATTTTGATCTTTTCACTGTTAAAATTCTTTTAACTTTTATTTTTGAATTGATTTAAAATTTCATAACATTTTTAGACCCACCTAAAATTAGGTCTCTCACTTAATCCTTAACTAAAATTCTTCGGAAAAAAAAAACAACAGTTGATAACAAACTCGTTCAATTGGATGTTGCGATTTACATTTAAGAAAGAATATTAAAAAAATATATATATATAATAAAAAGAGTAATATTAAAAAAATATAGTTAATGAAACTTTATTATGTTAAAATATCTTATATTTTAGAACGCTAAATATTTTTTAAAAATATCTTATAAATTAAGATAGACGAAGTAGTTTTATTTTTATTGATATAGTAGCATGTATTTGTGCTTTATATTTGAGATTGGAGATAGAATTAATTAATTATTTCTAATTACAATATAATTTGGAATTTGCAAAGGAAGGGAAGTCTAAGTAAGAGGAGGTTATTAAAGGGAAAGTCATTATTGTTGCTAGGGTTAGTTAACAATCAACAAAAAATAATCAATCAATATTAATAACCTATTATGTATGTCGGATTGTGGGCCATTCAAGCAGAAGCACGGGTACTAATCACTGAACAGTTTCCACTTTCTACCCTTTCAAGTTCCAACCTGGGTAATTCCGATTTTTTATATGAGATAGAAAAAAAATAGTACTTGTTGGTATTTCTTTTGTCCTAGTTAATAAAATTTTTTTTATAAAATTATGTATATTAATAAAACTTATTAAATATATTTTATAATTTTATTTTTTAAAAAAACAAATATAAATTTTTAAAAATATATTTAATATAACCTTATTTGTGAAACATTAAATAGAGAAAAAGAAGGAAAATATAATGAGGAGTGAAGGGTAGTATCAAAACAAGTATGACTAACAAAACTTATTTTTATCAAAATATTTTATATTTTTAAATATAAAATCACCTCTAACATATCTTGTAAATTAGAATAGACATGGTTTAGTAAAATTAGAATAATTGATTTTATTTTTTATTTTACCCTTTATAAATTTATTATGGTTTGAATTCCCAAGGAGAAATTTATTATGGTTCTTTCATAAAAAAATGACAAAATTGAGAAGTTACATACTTTTTCAACACTTAATAAGATATAATTATAATTTCTTAATGAGCATGAAGTTGATGCAATTTATTTTAGTCAAGGACCAAATGGAGTATTTGTATGAGTAATTTTATTCACATATTTAAATTATTTTACCAGATATTATATATTATATAATTATTTATAATTTATTTAATAATGATATTTAATTATAAAAATTTAAACAGAATTGGTTACTATGACTATTTAAAAACTTAAATTATCATCATCAATATATCATATATACTTACTATTTAAAATTCATATTTTCATGTACCTAAAAAAGAAACTATCTTTTCTGGCCAGTTCTGCTCCTAGGCCTAAACTTCCATGTTAGAGTTAAAAAACACACCCACGCAAAGAACGTGACCACACTAAAGAGAAACCTAACAAGTTAGGCATCTATTAACTTATTTTAAAAATTTTTTTGTATTATTTTTTAAAAAAATTATTTGATGATGTGTTTTTAAAAAAATATTTTATAAAAAATTAAATGTTATTTTAAAAAATAGAAAAGCAGAAATATTTTTTTAGATATTCTAATATTAGTGTTCTAAAAAATAAGGAAAAACATGAAAAACGCTTATTTTAATTATTTTTATATTTTCAAAATATGTTTTATAAAGCAAAAATTATTAAAATAATAAAATAAAAATAGTTTCAAATAAACCCTAGTACTCCCATTAATCATGTTTTTTTTATCCTAATCCCGTTAATGATGTTTAACCAAAAAAAAAAAAAAAATCTCTGAACTTATACTCTATATTTGACTACTTGCATGGCTTAAGGCTAAGGGGCACAGCTAGAGACCAGCCTCGTAGCTAACTATCATTAAAATAAAAACAAAAGTATTTTAAGATTTATTCATTTAATTTATTGTTAATTAATTATTTTTAAAAAATAGTTAAATTTTTTTTAAAAAAATTTCACACAATTCTAATGATGATATTAAGTGTAATAAATATATAACATTTGACTTATTCAAAACATCATCATTAATTACCTAATAAAATGATAATGTCATTTAAAAAATATATATAACTTCTCAATACCTTATATTTTAGATAAAGCAAAATTTTAAAAAATAAACTCAGAAAAAGTATACTAAAAGCCAAATATACAATTATGTTTTATCCTAAATTTAAATCTCAATTTTCATTAAACTGAAATTTAGCAACTTTTCAGTTTTGAAATACTCATTCCAGCCTTTTTTATTAGTCACATTTTAAAAATTTTTATTATTATAAAGTCACTTTTCCTTTGACTTTTATAACATTTGATATACAATTTCAAAATTATCTTCTAACTAATTCTAAAAATAAATACAATATCTTAATTTTTTAAAAAAATTCTTTTCACATATCAAATGTTTTTCAATTTACGTGCAAAATTTAAAAATAATTTATTTTTCAGATAATTTTATATTAGCTAATTAGAAAGTAACTTGTAAAAAGAGCACAACAAACGGCCAGTAAATCTCAAGCTGAAATCTATGTCCACAATTTCTTTTTATATTTCTTTTAATAAAGGGCAACAGTCTCATAAGTAGGGCAGCCCCATCCCCTCCTGTCACCTCCATCTCCTTCTCCTCACCCTCGACATGTTATAAATATCAGCAGTATAAATGTAATCAACATAACCTATTCTTCCAATGGCTTATAAAACCAATTCTTCTTCCATCACATGGACCAGTATATTTATAGAGTTGATGAGATATCTATGCCCAATGTCATTTGGAAAGTTGACAAGGGAGATTATAAATGGTCCCTTGCCAAAACCTCTTGTTAAGTATGCCCTTCCCAAACACAATTTCCATGTCTCATGCCAGAGTTTTAATTAAATTTTCAATCTACGTCATGTGGATGGGACTTATAGCACAATTAAGCAAATATCTTCAACCCAATCGACATCATCAATCTTATCACAGTAGTTTAGCCTCTTAATCACTTAGGAGAGGGTAACGTTCTTTATTGAAAGTCTTCTACTGGTAGTAGCTTTGTTATTAAATTTATTTATAGAGCAATTGAAAATTACTAAGACAACAACTACTCATAAATTTGGTTTAGGATTTGAAATGATCCACTTAAAAGAAAATTAAATCCTTCCTTTGAAAAACAGTAGCCTGGGAACATCTCCACACCAAATTTATCTACTCTGATGGAACTAGTCCTTGCCAAAGGGAATGCTGCTTTGGCTGTAATTCCTTGGATTTATCTATCCACATTTTGTGGGATTGCAAGAAATCAAGAAAGGCTTGGATGAACTTAGTGGAAAACTCTAAGTTTTACACTTTCTTTTCTCTCCCTCTACAAGATTGGATGAAATGCAAAGAATGATGCAAGAGATCCAAGTGCAAGAGAATTCCTTGATAGAGAGAGACTTTTTGCACATGTCTACTAGAATATTTAGAAAAAAACAATGCAAAAACATTCACTCTAAAGATATGACCTCCCTCATAAAGATATTGCATTCATATGTGCCCAAGAAATGATCAATGATGTCAACCTTCAATCAAGACTCAACAGCTCGTTTTTAATTAATTTGCAAGGTAAAAAAGCAAAAGCCAGATGGTGCCCCCTAAAGTAGGTTGGATGAGACTCAATATTGATGACTTGATGAATAATTATGGTGTTACAATATATGGTGGCCTCATCCAACATGACAAAAGTAATTGAATAAAATATTTCTCTAAATACATTGATTATCATCCTAATACCGCTTGGAAACTCATGGATATCCTTAAATTTCTCAACATTTGTTGGAATGACAAGTTTGCTGAAGTGAACATTTACGTTGATTCCTTAGAAGCTCTTACACTCATTTTGACACAAGTTTTCTAACAATCATCCTCTTGTTCAAATCTTAAAAAAATTACAAGACTCATCATGAGAGATTGAATGATTGCTTGAAATTTAATATTTAGAGAAGTCAATAGTTGTATTGATTGGTTAGTGTACCAAATATCCAACATTAGTTTAGATGTTAAATTTTTTATGTTCTACCTTTTGGGTGCGAAAACTTTTTATACTCAAACATGCAACCTAGTTTGTCACTCTCTTGCATGGATTTTTTTGTAGCCTTCTATTAAAAAAAATATAAGTAATATATAGTTATATAAATATTGGAAATATAATAGAAGTTATTTATAAAACTTTAATAATTTATAGCTGATTCGTAACGAGGCTTTCTGAATAAATTTATGACTAAACTTTTAAGATTTGTCAATAAGCTTTCAGGTCTTGCATTTAAATATTTTTGCAGAATGTGCGAGTGAATGTTTGTCCATTTATTTAAAAAAAAAAATTGGTTATTCTTTGTGATTGTAACAATTGATGTTCCTTATATATAATTAATTGGCTACAATGATCTCCACTTATTATTCCCCCTTTAAATATATAGCATTGTTAATTATTAATTTTTTTATTAAGTGTGACATTTTCCTATTTTAGTAGTTTTCATTTAGTTTTATCTTGCTGCAATTTGTCTGAAAGTGGTTGGATGTGATTTTCCATCATCTCTCTAATTTTCCTTTTCCAGCGAACATTTAAATTTTAAAAATATGAAACATTTTAAGCCAAATTTTATTTCAGATAAAGTAGTTAATTATTTTCAAACTAACATCATCTTTTTATATTTACTTGTATTTAATAGGGTGTTTAAGTAAATAAAAATTAATTTATTTATTATGGACACTTTAAAAAAATATAATAATTTTACTTTAAAATACTAAAAATGACTTATATTTTTTAACATTCAACTTCTTAAAGAATGCTTTATATTTTTTAATAGAGAGTATTAAAATTGGGAGAATTTCATGTAAAGACTACTCCAGAAATTTATTTGCAAACGAGAAAAAATAAGCGGGAGAATTGGTGAAAAAAAAAACCTGCTTGAAAGAGAAATTTGCCCAAGGACCAAGTCTATAATTATATTCATAAAACAATTTTCAGTGTTGATCAAAATGTGCCTGTGTGAAATCCTCTCTTGGCATGCCCTAATCGAAGAACGCTAGAACGCCTTTTATAAAGATGCCACACCTTACGCTTCCTATTTAATTGCTAAGCTTGAAGATGATGGGCAATGGCAACTCCTCTCACTACTGTCGCCTCCACCTCCACTTACTGAAGGTGATTGGCAACTCCTCCCTCCATTGCCTCCTTATCCACTGCCTTAAATCCTGTTCCAAATCCCACTGTATCGTATATGAAATGATGATTAAACCCAATCAACCCATACCAATAGTCATTGTGTTGCATCTCATCATCCTCACTTTCTTCTTCCACTTCTGGATTTTGAATCTAGTGCACAATGCCTATGCCTTACAGCTTATGAAGATGCATGATTTGATGGATCTGAATTGTAATTCTTGAAACAGTTAGGTTTTTGCTGCTATGGCTCATAAACTTGCCATTGTAGGTCTCTCTAGTAGGTGTTGTACGCTGGATGTTGTAAGGTAAGGAATTGCCATAACTAGTATATGTTTCACGTGAAAATGATCCTGGCTATCAACACCACAAAAAAGTTAGCGCCTTGAATCCTTTGGCACGCAGCTCAAACTTTAACTTCAAGTTATATTTGTTACTTCAATTAAGACCAAGTCATATTTTACTTCGTGAGTGCAATAGGAGCTTTTATACAAGCTTGTACAAGTAATGAGCTCATCACTTGTAATTTTGAACTATCAAGACACTATGTTCACTTGTGCCTTTCTTATCATCATTCTGTCAATGTTAATGATGATTCCTGCCACCCCTAGTTCATTTCGAAGTCATCTATTGTATATTTATTTATGGATGTTCTTATATGAAAACTTCTACAAGTTTTGAAAGTACAAGTTCCGTTGTTCTAAGATTTAACCTCCATTTTTCTTGTATTGCGAAGTTTTTGCTGTTGGAAATTCGTATGTAGTAAGAGGGTGAAGAATTAAAAGACGTGGATGATTGAATGCCATATACGTGTACACATTTGAATTGTTGTTTTCACAAGAGGGAGTGATAGATATGCTACAATTTATTGATTCAATTAATTGTTAAAAGCGCTTTGCTCTGAGTTATTTGAATGGTGGTTAGCCATAGATAACTGATAAATCACAATTTTTATATATTTTATCTCACATTTTTTTTGTATTTTAATGATAATTTGAGCTAATTTGGGTTTATTAAATATTATTTGGATTATTGGCTAATTTTGAGGAATAATACATTTTTGGATTAAGGGTAAAACTTATATACTTAGCTTTATATACTTAATATACTTATATTCAATCAAATTATGAAAAGTAAATCTTAATATGTCAATAAAATTAATAAAAAAATTTATTCTAGAATAAATAATTTATAAAAGATCGACATGTCTTAATTCAATTAGATACAAGTACATGAAGTATATAAAGTTAAGTGTATAAATTTTCCCTTGGCATTAATTATGCAAATTTTGGGCTTAAATTGTTAATATTTTATTTTTGTGGGAAAATTGTAATTGTTGCAAAAAATTAGTTTTGAAATATTTTTTGAGACATGAGATTTATTTTGGTCATAGCACACACTAATGTGTGCATTTAATTTTTTAGGCCATGGAGAGAAAATTAATGAAACTCAATGGTGAAGTTTGAATCTTGACAATTAAAACACTACTAGAAAAATGTAAATCAGTGAAGGATAGTTTATTTCTCTCTAAAATATTAAATTAGTGAAAAAATTAGTGAGGGATGTTGATTTCATAGCTTGACCTAAAATTAACAAAAAAAATAGTGAGGGACTATTAATCCCTCTCTAAAATAAGACAATTAATAAGGGAAATAGTAAGAGACTGTTAATCCCTCTCTAAAATAAGACAATTAATGAGAAAAAAGGTAAAAACTATCAATCCCTCTCTAAAATAAGATAATTAATGAGGGATTCTATCCCTAGCTACTTACTACAAAAAAATTTAACTTTTGGTAATAATTTTTGATTATATATTTAATTATTTTTATTTAAAGATAAAAATTAAATTTTAAAATTAACTAAAATATTCATAATAAAATTATTTTGATATTTAATATTTTCTTTATTTTAAGTTGATTTTCATTAATAAAATAATATTTTATTAAAAATATAATATAAAAAACAATTTAAATAAAATATAAATATTTTTAACATATTAATAATTGAAAATAAAATTTAATATGTATATATGTGTGTGAATTTTTATAATATATTATTTGATATATTTATATAGTTAAATAATATATATATATATATATATATATTTAATTTTTCATATAATCATTGCAGGTGCCTTTCAGTTTAATTGACAAAGAACGAGAGTATAAGGCTTGAAGTGTATGAGGTTAAGGGTTCAAGTTTTGACTTTGGCATAAACATAATGAATATATGACATAATACTAAGCAAGTGACATGGAACAAGGTGGACAATTAATGACATGTCATGAGTTGTCGCACATGTGACGGGTGATAAGATACGACATGATAGATGACATGATAGTTGACGAGGTACGATATTGTTGGTGACATATCACAAGTTGATGCAAACATGATGGGTGATGTGGCATTATCATTTTAGATGTAGATATATTTAGCGAGGGACTCCCTTGTTAAAATTATCAAATTTTGAATAATATTAATGAGAGATGTAGTTCTCGTTAAAAATTATCCCTTGCTAAATTTAGTGAAGGATAAAATCTCTCGCTAAAATGTAATTTATTAAGGAAAAATGATATTTAGTAAGGGATTTATTAAATTTTATTTTTCTAGTAGTGAAAGAATATTCAAGGGTTATGGAGAAATAATATAAGGAAAGAGTTTTCAAGATTTTTAAAGGATACATTAGGTATTTTTAATTAAGAAAAATTAAAAAACTTTTATACTTTTTTCTTAATATATTTTCTTATTGACTTTTTTTTAATTGAATGGTGGGGATTTTTTATGAATTCTTGTAGCCATTATCCCATTGGATCAATTCTCCTCTAACGCTTCCTCTCACACAACGGCACCCCCGTTCCTTTTCTCTCTTCTTCCATCGGCGGGCCAAGCTCTCATATCCATTGACTCTTATCCAATATCCCACCGACCCGCAATTCTTCATTTTCTCTGAATCCATTACACTTATCCTGTTACTTTGAACCTTCATTCATCCATTCTCCATTTTATTCCAGAGACCTACGCTTCTTTAAATCATCATTCATCACTTGTGCTCCCCTTCTCCATCAATAATCACATCAACGCCACCTCATATCTTCCACCCCTATCCACGCCACCTCACCATCATAGATTCATTGCATCACTTTTCTTCACATAGCCATGACTCATCTTGGAGGAAGAACATCAAGAGCTTGAACTAGCTTGGGAAGATAATTTGGGACAAGCATGCAAGAAGTTAGGGGAGTGATTTTTCATTTATTTTTTTAATTTAAAAGTTTAGGATTATTTAATTTTAAATGATTTTAAGTTATAATATTAGAATACAATCTAGTTTTAAGTTATAAATACTTTGAATCTTGGATTGGATTGATTTTGTGTTGAATAAATTTCTGAAATTTATATTTATATACCATTGCTTGTGAATTAAATTAATGATTGGGTTCTCATTGTTGATTTAATTATTATTGTGGTGTTTGTTGCAAATTTGGGTTGTTTCTTTTATCTTTTGATTGTTCAATTGAATTGATAATTTATCTAATTATTTAATTAAATAATTTAAAAATATTTTTCAGATTTATCTTTGAATTAATTGGCATTGGTTTGAATGGGTTTAATTGGCCTAATTCATAATTGTAACATTTGATTCACTATCAATTATATAGTATAGTAACTGTTAGACTTTGTGCTTATGGATTTCTTTTACTTTAATTAGGTAATTAAAGTTTATTAATTTAACTCTCCTATCATTTTCCTTTGGTTTAACTAATTAAATTGGGTTAAAAAAGTTAACTACATATGAAGTCCTAAGTTGTCTACTTTACCAGAATTGAATCAAACTTTTCTTAATTTTTTATTAATTAATTCTTTTTTCCACTTAATTAATTTCTTTAGCTTTCATTTCATTTTTCTTGAAACAAAAACCCCCAACCATAATTGAAGATTCATGCATTGCCTAATAGAATCCGGGCATTAGACATTAGCATGAGCATCCTTTTAAGTAGTTTTAGTTGCCTTAATTGCATTTCTCACTCGCTTGGAGAAAAAATCCTGAATTTAGTTTTAGATCTTTTTAGCATTAGTAATTAAATACCTAAAACTAACTTAACATAACTCCTGAATTGCTTCTTAAAATAAATGATTTAGGATTAGCCTATCTTAATTTGATTGAGTACCAACACAACTAAAGCACCATTAATAAGTAAAGATAAAATATTTTAGTTAGGTTAGAGTTTTATATGTCATACAACTTTTTAATTTATGAATAATAAGAATGTTAAGCTATTCTTCATTAATTAAAGATTACAAGTTAAAAAATGTTCGATGAGTTTCTTTCCCTATAGAATTGACCTAGATGATCTCATTGTTTTGTATATACTTTGTGCTTATGGTTATGGTTTGTGCAAAATGTGCAAACTATGCTTTACTAAATAGTTCAAAATATGTAAAATTTGTAATGGCCTATTTAATGTTCTTTTGAATTGCTACTTGTAATTTTGTGGGTGTTGTGTATTGATGCTTGAATGACCCATTTATGATGATTACTAATTTTCATTTTTGGCATAATAGTTTAGATGGGCCGAAGCATAAAGTTTTGTTTGAAAATAAGAAAAAATAAATTTAAATTAAAAAGCTCTTACAAATTTAACTTATGCATATTATAATTTAAGTGAGCAACCAGAAAATACTTACCAAAGGATTTTCTTGAAAGATTGAATGAATTTGTTATTGTATTTTAAAGTGTAGTTATAGCCATCTCCTTTATTTGTTTTTTTGTATAGGGTAGAATGTAGTTTAATATAGGTATGATATTGTTCTTACTTTATATGGTACATTTTTTTTTATATGAGGTGCTTTATGGTCTTTGTTTATTATTTTAATTGTACTTAATAAAAAGACAGACCAAACCTCATAGAATTACTATTGTTTCATTGAAATTTTTGTTATTCATTCTCCCTCTTCACATTTACTTGTTTTTCAAGGACAAGTCAATTGTCCTACATGTTACATAGTTGAATCCGCATCATTTACATGTTAATATAGCTTGTTATACAATGTATAATACTTAAAAAAGAGGAAACTTATTGTGAGAGTGTCCAATATTCTTTCATGATAACAATCAATAGTTCCATGTAATCATAAACAATTACATGACAATTATAGACAATTGCATGTAATTTTAACAAGCAGAGTGCATGTTCATGATAACAACTCTAGATTTCATGAAAATTATAAACAATTACATGTCATTTGAACATATAAAGGGCATGTAAATTAATATGCAAAAATTCATATGTAATATCTAATGAATTACGTGTAAAAAAACACACAAAGAGCATGCCACTATTAGCGTCCATGAATTCCATGTAAACGACTACTAGTTACATATAATTCAATATATGAAAAGATTCGCGAATATACTTGAGGAAAAATTACATGTAATATCTAATGAATTATATATGTCAAAAAATATATATAGAGCACGACACTGTCAATGCCCCTTTATTACAGGGAAACGACTACCTATTACATGTGATTCACATTGGTATAACACATGCCCTACAAGTTGTACCCAAACAAGAACCCTTGCACTCAAGCCAGAACCTTTACACCTAAGCCAAATTACTTGTACTCAAGCCAAAACACTTACACCCAAGCCAGGACCCTTGCATCCCAAGCCAAAACCCTTACACCTAAGTCAAAACTTTTGCATCTTGCACCCAAGCCATACCACTTATACCTCAAGCCAAAACCTTTGTACCCAGAATCAAAACCCTTACACCCTAAGCCAAAATTTTTGTACCCTTTGATTATTAAGTTTATATGTAATCTTTGATAATTACATGTAATTAAGTGGTACCTTTTGGCAACCTTTTATCGGTCAGCTAGAGCTCCAATAGGCGCACTATCACCTATTGGAGAAGGGGCTGAAGCTCCAAGGATTAGAGCTCTAATGGCTCAATTTTATGCCTTTTTAAAGATTTCTTTAATTAACATAGAGAGGCATTTTGTTTATTTGCTCAGATTGTTTAATGAACAAAATATTCAGTTTGGTCATTCAATTTGCTTTAAACCTTGAGTACTGTAGTGAGCAAAATATTTGGTTTCGATGCTCATCTTAAGATGAGCACTGTAGTGCTTAGCACAAACATCGCCTTTCTTTTTTTAACCACAAATTCATTATAATAATAATAATAAATAAATAAATATTAAAATTATTATTTTAATATTTAATAAACAAAAAATATTAAGATGTTAAAATTAAATTTGAACAATTTAACTTCTTAAAATTTGACTTGAATAGTTCATATATAAATTTTGGTCTAAATAGTTCAGAACTATATTGAAAAAATTAAAATTGTAACTAAAAGTATTTTTTTATTTTATTAATTTTGCACATTGTTTGTCTATAAGAGATAATATCATTGAAAGCATGATAAGGTATTAACTATAAGTACTTCTCTTAACAAGAATTCAAACATTAATTTATTATAGTGTAAGAAACTAGTTCATTTTGGTAGACTCGACCCTTATTTTAAATTATTCAGATCATTTTTTATTTTTCAGTACAGTTCTCGATGTTCAAACTAAAATTTTTATTTGAACTATTCAAGTTCAATTTTAATATCTTAATATTTATTTATTTATTAAATATTAAATTATAATTTTATAATAATTATTTATTATTATAATAAATTTGTGGTTTAAAAAAAGTAAAAGAAAAAAAAATATTGCCAAACGTTAGTGTTTTAGTGGTGAGCACTGAAATCAGGTCCGTCTTTTTCATTGATTCTCGCAAAACAAATTTTATTTTTATTTTTATTTATTTTAATAACAATTCATTTCCATTATTATTATATTGATATTGTGATAAGTTTCTTGTCCTCATTCTCCCGTCAAAGTTCCATTTAGCTTTGCACTATAAATTTAATCGCGAGCATCAATCACTGACCGGCTTCCTTCTGACCTCAAAACGAAGAAATGGAGATCTGGTGTATCATCTTCGTCTCTCTCTGCGTCTCCATTTCCATTGCTTTCACTCTCTCCCTCCTCCGTCGTCGACGTCCTTCTCCACCACCGTCCCCTCCTCTCCCTCCCGGCCCATTCCGTATTCCCATCATCGGCTCCATTTTCTGGCTGCGACGATCATTCACAGAACTCGAACCCATCCTTCGAAACCTTCATGCTCAATATGGCCCCATCATCACTCTTTATATTGCCTCTTTTCCTGTAATCTCCATTTCCGATCGATTCCTTGCCCACCGTGCCTTGGTTCAAAACGGCACCGTCTTCTCCGACCGTCCCAACGCTCTTACGACCCCCAAGCTCATCAACAGGCACCAAGATAACATCAGCTCCGCCATGTACGGCCCCACTTGGCGCCTGCTCCGCCGCAACCTCAGTTCCGAGATGCTTCACCCGGCCCGGATCCAATCCTTTTCGGGTATGCGTAAAGGGTTTTTGGAAGTGCTCGTGAGTAACCTCAAGTCTTGTTCAGAATCAAGCAAGTCCATCAGAATCATTGACCATCTCCAACACGCTATGTTTCGCTTGCTAGTGTTCATGTGCTTTGGTGAAAACCTAGATGACAAGAAAATCAAAGATATCGAACATGT
Source organism: Prosopis cineraria (assembly GCF_029017545.1). NCBI lineage: Eukaryota > Viridiplantae > Streptophyta > Magnoliopsida > Fabales > Fabaceae > Prosopis > Prosopis cineraria. The sequence continues at coordinate 855 of NW_026556235.1, read as the reverse complement.
TCAGCGCCGTTTACTCTCTAACTTTAGCAGATTCAGTGTGCTGAATATCTTGCCAAAAGTTTCTCGCATCATATTTCGCAAGCGTCGAGAGGAATTTCTCCTGCTCCGAGAGGAACAAGGTGATATAATGGTTCCGCTGATCAGAGATCGAAGGAAGCTGAAGGAAGAGAAAACGATCAATACCTGTGAGAAGAAGAATGATAAATTCGTATCAGTGTCATACGTTGATACCCTGTTGGATTTGCAATGGCCTGAGGAGAAACGAGAGCTTGAGGAAAGCGAAATCATAACGTTATGTTCAGAGTTTTGAACGCAGGGACTGATACAACAGCTACAGCACTGGAATGGATTTTGGCGAACTTGGTGAAGTACCCAAAAATCCAAGGCAAGCTAGTGCAGGAAATAAGACAAGTCATGTGTGCAAGAGACGACATGGTGGACAAGGAAGTGATAAAAGAGGAAGATCTGAGGAAAATGCCATATCTGGAAGCTGTGATCTTGGAGGGACTAAGGCGTCACCCTCCAACACACTTTGTGATCCCACACGGACTGTCGAAGGATGTGGTCTTGGATGGTTATTTGCTGCCTAAGAATGGGACAGTGAATTTCATGGTGGCAGATATGGGGTGGGATGAAGAGGTGTGGGAAGATCCTATGAGGTTCAAACCAGAGAGGTTCTTGAATAATAATGGAGGCAAAGCATTTGATATAACAGCAAGTAAAGAGATCAAAATGATGCCGTTTGCAGGGAGGAGGAGGTGTCCTTTTATACTTGGCAATGCTCATTTGGAATACTTGTAGCCAATTTGATTTGGAATTTTGAGTGGAAAGCTTCACATGATGGTGTTGATTTGT